>NC_063204.1:32470593-32487856 GCF_017589495.1 Alosa alosa
CCACCAGTTATTTCAACATGAGGATATTAAGTTTATTCAGTTTCCCACCAGTTATTTCCACATGAGGATATTAAGTTTCCCAGTTTCCCACCAGTTATTTCAACATGAGGATAGGTTTCCCAGTTTCCCACCAGTTATTTCCACATGAGGATTAAGTTTCCCAGTTTCCCACCAGTTATTTCCACATGAGGGATATTAAGTTTCCCAGTTTCCCACCAGTTATTTCAACATGAGGATATAGTTTCCCAGTTTCCCACCAGTTATTTCCACATGAGGATATTAAGTTTCCCAGTTTCCCACCAGTTATTTCCACATGAGGATATTAAGTTTCCCAGTTTCCCACCAGTTATTTCCACATGAGGATAGTTTCCCAGTTTCCCACCAGTTATTTCAACATGAGGATATTAAGTTTCCCAGTTTCCCACCAGTTATTTCCACATGAGGATATTAAGTTTCCCAGTTTCCCACCAGTTATTTCAACATGAGGATATAGTTTCCCAGTTTCCCACCAGTTATTTCCACATGAGGGATATTAAGTTTCCCAGTTTCCCACCAGTTATTTCAACATGAGGATATAAGTTTCCCAGTTTCCCACCAGTTATTTCACATGAGGATATGCAGTTTCCCAGTTTCCCACCAGTTATTTCCAACATGAGGATATTAAGTTTCCCAGTTTCCCACCAGTTATTTCCACATGAGGATATTAAGTTTTTCCCACCAGTTATTTCCACATGAGGATATTAAGTTTCCCAGTTTCCCACCAGTTATTTCAACATGAGGATTTTAAGTTTCCCAGTTTCCCACCAGTTATTTCCACATGAGGATATTAAGTTTCCCAGTTTCCCACCAGTTATTTCCACATGAGGATATTAAGTTTCCCAGTTTCCCACCAGTTATTTCCAACATGAGGATATTAAGTTTCCCAGTTTCCCACCAGTTATTTCCACATGAGGATATTAAGTTTCCCAGTTTCCCACCAGTTATTGAGGACATGAGGATTCCCAGTTTCCCACCAGTTATTTCCACATGAGGACCAGTTTCCCAGTTTCCCACCAGTTTTTCCACATGAGGGATATTAAGTTTCCCAGTTTCCCACCAGTTATTTCCACATGAGGATACATGAGGATAAGCAGTTTCCCAGTTATTTCCCATGAGGACCAGTTATTTCCACATGAGGATATTAGTTTCCCAGTTTCCCACCAGTTATTTCAACATGAGGATATTAAGTTTCCCAGTTTCCCACCAGTTATTTCCACATGAGGATATTAAGTTTCCCAGTTTCCCACCAGTTATTTCAACATGAGGGATATTAAGTTTCCCAGTTTCCCACCAGTTATTTCCACATGAGGATATTAAGTTTCCCAGTTTCCCACCAGTTATTTCCACATGAGGATATTAAGTTTCCCAGTTTCCCACCAGTTATTTCAACATGAGGATATGCAGTTTCCCAGTTTCCCACCAGTTATTTCAACATGAGGATATAAGTTTCCCAGTTTCCCACCAGTTATTTCCACATGAGGATATTAAGTTTCCCAGTTTCCCCCAGTTATTTCCAACATGAGGATATTAAGTTTCCCAGTTTCCCACCAGTTATTTCAACATGAGGATATTAAGTTTCCCAGTTTCCCACCAGTTATTTCCACCAGTTATTTGAGGATATTAAGTTTCCCAGTTTCCCACCAGTTATTTCCACATGAGGATATGCAGTTTCCCAGTTTCCCACCAGTTATTTCCACATGAGGATATGCAGTTTCCCAGTTTCCCACCAGTTATTTCCACATGAGGATATGCAGTTTCCCAGTTTCCCACCAGTTATTTCCACATGAGGATATGCAGTTTCCCAGTTTCCCACCAGTTATTTCCACATGAGGATATGCAGTTTCCCAGTTTCCCACCAGTTATTTTTCCACATGAGGATATAAGTTTCCCAGTTTCCCACCAGTTATTTCCAACATGAGGATATTAAGTTTCCCAGTTTCCCACCAGTTATTTCAACATGAGGATATTAAGTTTCCCAGTTTCCCACCAGTTATTTCCACATGATGAGGATAGTTTCCCAGTTTCCCACCAGTTATTTCCACATGAGGATATTAAGTTTCCCAGTTTCCCACCAGTTATTTTCAACATGAGGGATATTAAGTTTCCCACCAGTTATTTCAACATGAGGATATTAAGTTTCCCAGTTTCCCACCAGTTATTTCCACATGAGGATATGCAGTTTCCCAGTTTCCCACCAGTTATTTCCACATGAGGATATTAAGTTTCCCAGTTTCCCACCTCCCACCAGTTATTTCCAACATGAGGATATGCAGTTCCCCCACCAGTTATTTCCACCAGTTATTTCCACATGAGGATATTAAGTTTCCCAGTTTCCCACCAGTTATTTCCACATGAGGATATTAAGTTTCCCAGTTTCCCACCAGTTATTTCAACATGAGGATATTAAGTTTCCCAGTTTCCCACCAGTTATTTCCACATGAGGATATTTCCCAGTTTCCCACCAGTTATTTCAACATGAGGATATAAGTTTCCCAGTTTCCCACCAGTTATTTCAACATGAGGATATTAAGTTTCCCAGTTTCCCACCAGTTATTTCCACATGAGGATATAAGTTTCCCAGTTTCCACCAGTTATTTCAACATGAGGATATAGTTTCCCAGTTTCCCACCAGTTATTTCCCAACCAGTTTCCCACCAGGATTTCCACATGAGGATATGCAGTTTCCCCCACCAGTTATTTCCACATGAGGATATTAAGTTTCCCAGTTTCCCACCAGTTATTTTCACATGAGGATATTAAGTTTTCCCACCAGTTATTTCAACATGAGGATAGTTTCCCACCAGTTATTTCAACATGAGGATATGCAGTTTCCCACCAGTTATTTCCACATGAGGATATTAAGTTTCCCAGTTTCCCACCAGTTATTTCAACATGAGGATATGTTTCCCAGTTTCCCACCAGTTATTTCCAATGAGGATATTAAGAGGATATTTAAGTTTCCCAGTTTCCCACCAGTTATTTTCAACATGAGGATATTAAGTTTCCCAGTTATTTCCCACCAGTTATTTCAACATGAGGATTTCCCAGTTTCCCACCAGTTATTTCAACATGAGGATATTAAGTTTCCCAGTTTCCCACCAGTTATTTCCAACATGAGGATATTAAGTTTCCCAGTTTCCCACCAGTTATTTCCACATGAGGATATGCAGTTTCCCAGTTTCCCACCAGTTATTTCCACATGAGGATATTAAGTTTCCCAGTTTCCCACCAGTTATTTCAACATGAGGATAAGTTTCCCAGTTTCCCACCAGTTATTTCAACATGAGGATATTAAGTTTCCCACCAGTTATTTCCACATGAGGATATTAAGTTTCCCAGTTTCCCACCAGTTATTTCCACATGAGGATATTAAGTTTCCCAGTTTCCCACCAGTTATTTCCACATGAGGATATTAAGTTTCCCAGTTTCCCACCAGTTATTTCAACATGAGGATATTAAGTTTCCCAGTTTCCCACCAGTTATTTCCACATGAGGATATTCATTTTCCCAGTTTCCCACCAGTTATTTCCACATGAGGATATGCATTTTCCTACCAGTTATTTCAACATGAGGAGGATTCCCAGTTTCCCACCAGTTATTTCCACATGAGGGATATTAAGTTTCCCAGTTTCCCACCAGTTATTTCCACATGAGGATATTAAGTTTCCCAGTTTCCCACCAGTTATTTCCACATGAGGATATGCAGTTTCCCAGTTTTCCCACCAGTTATTTCCAACATGAGGATTCCCAGTTTCCCACCAGTTATTTCCAACATGAGGATATTTCAACATGAGGATTTCCCAGTTTCCCACCAGTTATTTCAACATGAGGATATTAAGTTTCCCAGTTTCCCACCAGTTATTTCCACATGAGGATATGAGGATAGTTCCCACCAGTTTTCCACATGAGGATATGCAGTTTCCCACCAGTTATTTCCAAATGAGGATATTAAGTTTCCCAGTTTCCCACCAGTTATTTCAACATGAGGATATTAAGTTTCCCAGTTTCCCACCAGTTATTTCAACATGAGGATATGCAGTTTCCCAGTTTCCCACCAGTTATTTCCACATGAGGATATTAAGTTTCCCAGTTTCCCACCAGTTATTTCCACATGAGGATATTAAGTTTCCCAGTTTCCCACCAGTTATTTCCACATGAGGATATGCAGTTTCCCACCAGTTATTTCCACATGAGGATATGCAGTTTCCCAGTTTCCCACCAGTTATTTCCACATGAGGATATAAGTTTCCCAGTTTCCCACCAGTTATTTCAACATGAGGATATGCAGTTTCCCAGTTTCCCACCAGTTATTTCCACATGAGGATATTAAGTTTCCCAGTTTCCCACCAGTTATTTTGAGGATATTTTCCAGTTTCCCACCAGTTATTTCCCAGTTTCCCACCAGTTATTTCCACATGAGGATATGCAGTTTCCCACCAGTTATTTCAACATGAGGATATTAAGTTTCCCAGTTTCCCACCAGTTATTTCCACATGAGGATATATTCCCAGTTTCCCACCAGTTATTTCAACATGAGGATATTAAGTTTCCCAGTTTCCCACCAGTTATTTCCACATGAGGATATGCAGTTTCCCAGTTTCCCACCAGTTATTTCCACATGAGGATATGCAGTTTCCCAGTTTCCCACCAGTTATTTCCACATGAGGATTCCCAGTTTCCACCAGTTATTTCCACATGAGGATATTAAGTTTCCCAGTTTCCCACCAGTTATTTCCACATGAGGGATATAAGTTTCCCAGTTTCCCAGTTATTTCAACATGAGGATATTAAGTTTCCCAGTTTCCCACCAGTTATTTCAACATGAGGATATTAAGTTTCCCAGTTTCCCACCAGTTATTTCCACATGAGGATATTAAGTTTCCCACCAGTTATTTCAACATGAGGATATTAAGTTTCCCAGTTTCCCACCAGTTATTTCAACATGAGGATATTAAGTTTCCCAGTTTCCCACCAGTTATTTCAACATGAGGAGGATATCCCAGTTTCCCACCAGTTATTTCCACATGAGGATATTAAGTTTCCCACCAGTTATTTCCACATGAGGATATTAAGTTTCCCAGTTTCCCACCAGTTATTTCAACATGAGGATATTAAGTTTCCCACCAGTTATTTCCACATGAGGATATTAAGTTTCCCAGTTTCCCACCAGTTATTTCCACATGAGGATATTAAGTTTCCCAGTTTCCCACCAGTTATTTCCACATGAGGATATTAAGTTTCCCAGTTTCCCCCAGTTATTTCAACATGAGGATATTATTTCCAGTTTCCCACCAGTTATTTCCACATGAGGATATTAAGTTTCCCAGTTTCCCACCAGTTATTTCAACATGAGGATATTCCCAGTTTCCCCACCAGTTATTTCCAACATGAGGATATTAAGTTTCCCAGTTTCCCACCAGTTATTTCAACATGAGGATATTAAGTTTCCCAGTTTCCCACCAGTTATTTCCACATGAGGATATTAATTTTCCCAGTTTCCCACCAGTTATTTCCACATGAGGATATTAAGTTTCCCAGTTTCCCACCAGTTATTTCAACATGAGGATATTAAGTTTCCCAGTTTCCCACCAGTTATTCCACATGAGGGATATGCAGTTTCCCAGTTTCCCACCAGTTATTTCCACATGAGGATATTAAGTTTCCCAGTTTCCCACCAGTTATTTCCACATGAGGATATAGTTTCCCAGTTTCCCACCAGTTATTTCCAACCCAGTTTCCCAGTTTCCCCAGTTATTTCCACATGAGGATATTAAGTTTCCCAGTTTCCCACCAGTTATTTCCACATGAGGATAAGTTTTTTTCCCACCAGTTATTTCACATGAGGATATTAAGTTTCCCACCAGTTATTTCAACATGAGGATATTCCCAGTTTTCCCAGTTTTTCCACCAGAGGATTTCAACATTTCCCAGTTTCCCACCAGTTATTTCCAACATGAGGATATTAAGTTTCCCAGTTTCCCACCAGTTATTTCAACATGAGGATTGCAGTTTCCCAGTTTCCCCAGTTAGTTTTTCAACATGAGGATATTAAGTTTCCCAGTTTCCCACCAGTTATTTCCAACATGAGGATATTAAGTTTCCCAGTTTTTCCACCAGTTATTTCCACATGAGTTATTTATGCAGGATATGCAGTTTCCCACCAGTTATTTCCACATGAGGGATATTAAGTTTCCCAGTTTCCCACCAGTTATTTCCACATGAGGATATGCAGTTTCCCAGTTTCCCAGTTTTCCCACCAGTTCCCAGTTTTCCACATGAGGATATTAAGTTTCCCAGTTTCCACCAGTTATTTCAACATGAGGATATTAAGTTTCCCAGTTTCCCACCAGTTATTTCCAACATGAGGATATAGTTTCCCAGTTTCCCACCAGTTTTCCCATGAGGTTATTTCCCAGTTTCCCACCAGTTATTTCACATGAGGATATTAAGTTTCCCAGTTTCCCACCAGTTATTTCAACATGAGGATATTAAGTTTCCCAGTTTCCCCAGTTATTTCAACATGAGGATATTAAGTTTCCCAGTTTCCCACCAGTTATTTCAACATGAGGGATATGCAGTTTTTCCCACCAGTTAGTTTTCCACATGAGGATATTAAGTTTCCCAGTTTCCCACCAGTTATTTCCACATGAGGATATTAAGTTTCCCAGTTTCCCACCAGTTATTTCACATGAGGAGGATAGTTTCCCAGTTTCCCACCAGTTATTTCCACATGAGGATATTAAGTTTCCCAGTTTCCCACCAGTTATTTCAACATGAGGGATATGCAGTTTCCCACCAGTTATTTCCACATGAGGATATTAAGTTTCCCAGTTTCCCACCAGTTATTTCAACATGAGGATATTAAGTTTCCCAGTTTCCCACCAGTTATTTCCACATGAGGATATAGCAGTTTCCCACCAGTTATTTCCACATGAGGATATTCAGTTTCCCAGTTTCCCACCAGTTATTTCCACATGAGGATATAGTTTCCCAGTTTCCACCAGTTATTTCCACATGAGGATTAAGTTTCCCAGTTTTCCACCAGTTATTTCCACATGAGGATATTAAGTTTCCCAGTTTCCCACCAGTTATTTCCACATGAGGATATTAAGTTTCCCAGTTTCCCACCAGTTATTTCCACATGAGGATATAGTTTCCCAGTTTCCACCAGTTATTTCCACATGAGGATATAGTTTCCCAGTTTCCCACCAGTTATTTCAACATGAGGATATTAAGTTTCCCAGTTTCCCACCAGTTATTTCCACATGAGGATATTAAGTTTCCCAGTTTCCCCACCAGTTTCCCACCAGTTCCATTCCAACATGAGGATATGCAGTTTCCCAGTTTCCCACCAGTTATTTCCACATGAGGATATTAAGTTTCCCAGTTTCCCACCAGTTATTTCCAACATGAGGATATTACCAGTTATTTTTCCCAGTTTCCCACCAGTTATTTCCACATGAGGATATTAGTTTCCAGTTTCCCACCAGTTATTTCCACATGAGGATATAAGTTTCCCAGTTTCCCACCAGTTATTTCAACATGAGGATATTTTCCCACCAGTTATTTTCCCAGTTTCCCACCAGTTATTTCCAACATGAGGATATTAAGTTTCCCAGTTTCCCACCAGTTATTTCCACATGAGGATATTAGTTTCCCAGTTTCCCACCAGTTATTTTTTCACATGAGGATATTAAGTTTCCCAGTTTCCCACCAGTTATTTCAACATGAGGATATTAAGTTTCCCAGTTTCCCACCAGTTATTTCCACATGAGGATATTAAGTTTCCCAGTTTCCCACCAGTTATTTCCACATGAGGATATTAAGTTTCCCAGTTTCCCACCAGTTATTTTCAACATGAGGATATTAAGTTTCCCAGTTTCCCACCAGTTTTTCAACATGAGGATATTAGTTTCCCAGTTTCCCACCAGTTATTTCCACATGAGGATATTAAGTTTCCCAGTTTCCCACCAGTTATTTCAACATGAGGATAAGTTTCCCAGTTTCCCACCAGTTATTTCCACATGAGGATATTAAGTTTCCCAGTTTCCCACCAGGGATATTAAGTTTCCCAGTTTCCCACCAGTTATTTCAACATGAGGATATAGTTTCCCAGTTTCCCACCAGTTATTTCCACATGAGGATATTAAGTTTCCCAGTTTCCCACCAGTTATTTCAACATGAGGATATTAAGTTTCCCAGTTTCCCACCAGTTATTTCAACATGAGGATATTAAGTTTCCCAGTTTCCCACCAGTTATTTCCAACATGAGGATAAGTTTCCCAGTTTCCCACCAGTTATTTCCACATGAGGATATTAAGTTTCCCAGTTTCCCACCAGTTATTTCCACATGAGGGATATGCAGTTTCCCACCAGTTATTTCCACATGAGGATAGTTTCCCAGTTTCCCACCAGTTATTTCCCAGTTTCCCAGTTTCCCAGTTTATTTCCACATGAGGATATTAAGTTTCCCAGTTTCCCACCAGTTATTTCCACATGAGGATATTAAGTTTCCCAGTTTCCCACCAGTTATTTCCACATGAGGATATTAAGTTTCCCAGTTTCCCACCAGTTATTTCAACATGAGGATATTAAGTTTCCCAGTTTCCCACCAGTTATTTCCACATGAGGATATTCAGTTTCCCAGTTTCCCACCAGTTATTTCCACATGAGGATATTAAGTTTCCCAGTTTCCCACCAGTTATTTCAACATGAGGATATGCAGTTTCCCAGTTTCCCACCAGTTATTTCCACATGAGGATATTAAGTTTCCCAGTTTCCCACCAGTTATTTCCCACCAGGATATTATTTCCACATGAGGATCCACATGAGGTTTCCCAGTTTCCCACCAGTTATTTCCACATGAGGATATTAAGTTCCCAGTTTCCCAGTTTTCCCATGAGGACCAGTTCCCCCAGTTTCCCACCAGTTATTTCCACATGAGGATATTAAGTTTCCCAGTTTCCCACCAGTTATTTCAACATGAGGATATTAAGTTTCCCAGTTTCCCACCAGTTATTTCCACATGAGGATATGCAGTTTCCCACCAGTTATTTCCACATGAGGATATTAAGTTTCCCAGTTTCCCACCAGTTATTTCAACATGAGGATATTAAGTTTCCCAGTTTCCCACCAGTTATTTCCACATGAGGATATTAAGTTTCCCAGTTTCCCACCAGTTATTTCCACATGAGGATATTAAGTTTCCCAGTTTCCCACCAGTTATTTCCACATGAGGATATTAAGTTTCCCAGTTTCCCACCAGTTATTTTCAACATGAGGATATTAAGTTTCCCAGTTTCCCACCAGTTATTTCAACATGAGGATATTAAGTTTCCCAGTTTCCCACCAGTTATTTCCACATGAGGATATTAAGTTTCCCAGTTTCCCACCAGTTATTTCCACATGAGGATATTAAGTTTCCCAGTTTCCCACCAGTTATTTCACATGAGGAGGATAGTTTCCCAGTTTCCCACCAGTTATTTTTCCCACCAGTTATTTCCACATGAGGGATATTAAGTTTCCCCCAGTTTCCCACCAGTTATTTCCACATGAGGATATGCAGTTTCCCAGTTTCCCACCAGTTATTTCCACATGAGGATATAAGTTTCCCAGTTTCCCACCAGTTATTTCAACATGAGGATATGCAGTTTCCCACCAGTTATTTCAACATGAGGATATTATTTAGTTTCCCACCAGTTATTTCAACATGTTTTCCCACCAGGATATTAAGTTTCCCAGTTTCCCACCAGTTATTTCAACATGAGGATATTAAGTTTCCCAGTTTCCCACCAGTTATTTCCACATGAGGATATTAAGTTTCCCAGTTTCCCACCAGTTATTTCAACATGATGGGATATTAAGTTTCCCAGTTTCCCACCAGTTATTTCCAACATGAGGATATTAAGTTTCCCAGTTTCCCACCAGTTATTTCCACCAGTTATTTCCACATGAGGGATATTAAGTTTTTCCCACCAGTTATTTCAACATGAGGGATATTAAGTTTCCCAGTTTCCCACCAGTTATTTCAACATGAGGATATTAAGTTTCCCAGTTTCCCACCAGTTATTTCCACATGAGGATATTAGTTTCCCAGTTTCCCACCAGTTATTTCCACATTTGATGAGGGATATTAAGTTTCCCAGTTTCCCACCAGTTATTTCCACATGAGGATATGCAGTTTCCCACCAGTTATTTCAACATGAGGATATTAAGGTTTCCCAGTTTCCCACCAGTTATTTCCACATGAGGATATTAGTTTCCCAGTTTCCCACCAGTTATTTCCACATGAGGATATTAAGTTTCCCAGTTTCCCACCAGTTATTTCAACATGAGGATATTAAGTTTCCCAGTTTCCCACCAGTTATTTCAACATGAGGATATTAAGTTTCCCAGTTTCCCACCAGTTATTTTCCAACATGAGGATATTCCCAGTTTCCCAGTTTCCCACCAGTTATTTCCAGTTATTGAGGATATGCAGTTTCCCAGTTTCCCACCAGTTATTTCCACATGAGGATATGCAGTTTCCCAGTTTCCCACCAGTTATTTCAACATGAGGGATGCAGTTTCCCAGTTTCCCACCAGTTATTTCAACATGAGGATATCCCAGTTTTCCCAGTTTCCCACCAGTTATTTCCACATGAGGATATAGTTTAGTTTCCCAGTTTTCCCACATGAGGATATTTCCCACCAGTTATTTCAACATGAGGATATTAAGTTTCCCAGTTTCCCACCAGTTATTTCCACATGAGGATATTAAGTTTCCCAGTTTCCCACCAGTTATTTCCACAGTTATTTGAGGATATAAGTTTCCCAGTTTCCCACCAGTTATTTCAACATGAGGATATTAAGTTTCCCAGTTTCCCACCAGTTATTTCAACATGAGGATATAGTTTCCCAGTTTCCCACCAGTTATTTCCACATGAGGATATTAAGTTTCCCAGTTTCCCACCAGTTATTTCCACATGAGGATAGTTTCCCAGTTTCCCACCAGTTATTTCCACATGAGGATATGCAGTTTCCCCAGTTTCCCACCAGTTATGAGGATGAGGATCCCAGTTTCCCACCAGTTATTTCCACATGAGGATATTAAGTTTCCCAGTTTCCCACCAGTTATTTCCACATGAGGATATTAAGTTTCCCAGTTTCCCACCAGTTATTTCCACATGAGGATATTAAGTTTCCCAGTTTCCCACCAGTTATTTCCAACATGAGGATATTGTTTCCCAGTTTCCCACCAGTTATTTCAACATGAGGATATGCAGTTTCCCACCAGTTATTTCCACATGAGGATATTAAGTTTCCCAGTTTCCCACCAGTTATTTCAACATGAGGATATTAAGTTTCCCACCAGTTATTTCCAAATGAGGATATTAAGTTTCCCAGTTTCCCACCAGTTATTTCCACATGAGGATATTAAGTTTCCCAGTTTCCCACCAGTTATTTCAACATGAGGATATTAAGTTTCCCAGTTTCCCACCAGTTATTTCAACATGAGGATATTAAGTTTCCCAGTTTCCCACCAGTTATTTCCACATGAGGATATTAAGTTTCCCAGTTTCCCACCAGTTATTTCAACATGAGGATATTAAGTTTCCCAGTTTCCCACCAGTTATTTATGAGGATACAGTTTCCCACCAGTTATTTCCACATGAGGGTTTCCCAGTTTCCCACCAGTTATTTCAGTTATTTCAACATGAGGGATATTAAGTTTCCCAGTTTCCCACCAGTTATTTCAACATGAGGATATTAAGTTTCCCACCAGTTATTTCCACATGAGGATATTAAGTTTCCCAGTTTCCCACCAGTTATTTCCACATGAGGATATTAAGTTTCCCAGTTTCCCACCAGTTATTTCCACATGAGGATATTAAGTTTCCCAGTTTCCCACCAGTTATTTCCAAATGAGGATATTAAGTTTCCCAGTTTCCCACCAGTTATTTCAACATGAGGATATTAAGTTTCCCAGTTTCCCACCAGTTATTTCCACATGAGGATATTCATTTTCCCAGTTTCCCACCAGTTATTTCCACATGAGGATATGCAGTTTTTCCTACCAGTTATTTCAACACCAGTTATTTCCCACCAGTTACATGAGGATATTAAGTTTCCCAGTTTCCCACCAGTTATTTCCACATGAGGATATTAAGTTTCCCAGTTTCCCACCAGTTATTTCCACATGAGGATATGCAGTTTCCCAGTTTCCCACCAGTTATTTCAACATGAGGATATGCAGTTTCCCAGTTTCCCACCAGTTATTTCAACATGAGGGATAGTTTCCCAGTTTCCCACCAGTTATTTCCACATGAGGATATTAAGTTTCCCAGTTTCCCACCAGTTATTTCAACATGAGGATATTAAGTTTCCCAGTTTCCCACCAGTTATTTCCACATGAGGATATGCAGTTTCCCACCAGTTATTTCCAAATGAGGATATTAAGTTTCCCAGTTTCCCACCAGTTATTTCAACATGAGGATATTAAGTTTCCCAGTTTCCCACCAGTTATTTCAACATGAGGATATTAAGTTTCCCAGTTTCCCACCAGTTATTTCCACATGAGGATATTAAGTTTCCCAGTTTCCCACCAGTTATTTCCAACATGAGGATATTAAGTTTCCCAGTTTCCCACCAGTTATTTCCACATGAGGATATTAAGTTTCCCAGTTTCCCACCAGTTATTTCCACATGAGGATATTAAGTTTCCCAGTTTCCCACCAGTTATTTCCACATGAGGATATTCAGTTTCCCAGTTTCCCACCAGTTATTTCCACATGAGGATATTAAGTTTCCCATTTTCCCACCAGTTATTTCAACATGAGGATATGCAGTTTCCAGTTTCCCACCAGTTATTTCCACATGAGGATATTAAGTTTCCCAGTTTCCCACCAGTTATTTCCACATGAGGATATTCAGTTTCCCAGTTTCCCACCAGTTATTTCCACATGAGGATATGCAGTTTCCAGTTTCCCACCAGTTATTTCAACATGAGGATATTAAGTTTCCCAGTTTCCCACCAGTTATTTCCACATGAGGATATGCAGTTTCCTACCAGTTTCCCACCAGTCAACATGAGGATATTAAGTTTCCCAGTTTCCCACCAGTTATTTCCACATGAGGATATGCAGTTTCCCAGTTTTACCAGTTATTTTCACATGAGGATATGCAGTTTCCCCCCCCAGTTATTTCCACATGAGGATATACAGTTTCCCAGTTTCCCACCAGTTATTTCCACATGAGGATATTAAGTTTCCCAGTTTCCCACCAGTTATTTCCACATGAGGATATGCAGTTTTCCCACCAGTTATTTCCACATGAGGATATTAAGTTTCCCAGTTTCCCACCAGTTATTTCAACATGAGGATATTAAGTTTCCCAGTTTCCAGTTATTTCCATGAGGATATGCAGTTTCCCACCAGTTATTTCCACATGAGGGATAAGTTTCCCAGTTTCCCACCAGTTATTTCAACATGAGGATATTAAGTTTCCCAGTTTCCCACCAGTTATTTCAACATGAGGATATGCAGTTTCCCACCAGTTATTTCAACATGAGGATATTAGTTTCCCAGTTTCCCACCAGTTATTTCCACATGAGGATATTAAGTTTCCCAGTTTCCCACCAGTTATTTCAACATGAGGATATTAAGTTTTCCCACCAGTTATTTCCACATGAGGATATAGTTTTACCAGTTATTTCCACCAGTTTCCCACCAGTTATTTCCACATGAGGATATTAAGTTTCCCAGTTTCCCACCAGTTATTTCAACATGAGGATATTAAGTTTCCCACCAGTTATTTCAACATGAGGATATTAAGTTTCCCAGTTTCCCACCAGTTATTTCAACATGAGGATATTAAGTTTCCCAGTTTCCCACCAGTTATTTCAACATGAGGATATTAAGTTTCCCACCAGTTATTTCCACATGAGGATATTAAGTTTCCCAGTTTCCCACCAGTTATTTCAACATGAGGATATTAAGTTTCCCAGTTTCCCACCAGTTATTTCAACATGAGGATATTAAGTTTCCCAGTTTCCCACCAGTTATTTCCACATGAGGATATTAAGTTTCCCAGTTTCCCACCAGTTATTTCAACATGAGGATATTAAGTTTCCCAGTTTCCCACCAGTTATTTCCAAATGAGGATATTAAGTTTCCCAGTTTCCCACCAGTTATTTCCACATGAGGATATGCAGTTTCCCACCAGTTATTTCCAACATGAGGATATTAAGTTTCCCAGTTTCCCACCAGTTATTTCAACATGAGGGATATGCAGTTTCCACCAGTTATTTCCACATGAGGATATTAAGTTTCCCAGTTTCCCACCAGTTATTTCCAACATGAGGATATGCAGTTTCCCAGTTTCCCCAGTTATTTCCACATGAGGATATTAAGTTTCCCAGTTTCCCACCAGTTATTTCCACATGAGGATATTAAGTTTCCCAGTTTCCCACCAGTTATTTCCACATGAGGATATTAAGTTTCCCAGTTTCCCACCAGTTATTTCCACATGAGGATATGTTTCCCAGTTTCCCACCAGGATATGAGGATAAGTTTCCCAGTTTCCCACCAGTTATTTCAACATGAGGATAGTTTGCAGTTTCCCCAGTTTCCCACCAGTTATTTCCACATGAGGATATTATTTTTCCCAGTTTCCCACCAGTTATTTCCACATGAGGATATGCAGTTTCCCAGTTTCCCACCAGTTATTTCAACATGAGGGATAGTTTCCCACCAGTTTCCCACCAGTTATTTCCACAGTTATTTGAGGATATTAAGTTTCCCAGTTTCCCACCAGTTATTTCAACATGAGGATATGCAGTTTCCCAGTTTCCCACCAGTTATTTCACATGAGGATATCCAGTTTCCCACCAGTTATTTCCACATGAGGATATGAGGGATATTAAGTTTCCCAGTTTCCCACCAGTTATTTCAACATGAGGATATTAAGTTTCCCAGTTCCCACCAGTTATTTCCACATGAGGATATTAAGTTTCCCAGTTTCCCACCAGTTATTTCCATGAGGATATTAAGTTTCCCAGTTTCCCAGTTATTTCAACATGAGGATATGCAGTTTCCCACCAGTTATTTCAACATGAGGATATTAGGTTTCCCAGTTTCCCACCAGTTATTTCAACATGAGGATATTAAGTTTCCCAGTTTCCCACCAGTTATTTCAACATGAGGATATAGTTTCCCAGTTTCCCACCAGTTATTTCCACATGAGGATATTAAGTTTCCCAGTTTCCCACCAGTTATTTCCACATGAGGATAGTTTCCCAGTTTCCCACCAGTTATTTCAACATGAGGATATTAAGTTTCCCAGTTTCCCACCAGTTATTTCAACATGAGGATATTAAGTTTCCCAGTTTCCACCAGTTATTTCCACATGAGGATATGCAGTTTCCCACCAGTTATTTCAACATGAGGATATTAGTTTCCCAGTTTCCCACCAGTTATTTCAACATGAGGATATTAAGTTTCCCAGTTTCCCACCAGTTATTTCAACATGAGGATATTAAGTTTCCCAGTTTCCCAGTTATTTCCCAGTTATTTCAACATGAGGATAACATGAGGATATTAAGTTTCCCAGTTTCCCACCAGTTATTTCAACATGAGGATATTAAGTTTCCCAGTTTCCCACCAGTTATTTCAACATGAGGATATTAAGTTTTCCCAGTTTCCCACCAGTTATTTCAACATGAGGATATTAAGTTTCCCAGTTTCCCACCAGTTATTTCCATGAGGATATTAAGTTTCCCAGTTTCCCACCAGTTATTTCCAACATGAGGATATGCAGTTTCCCAGTTTCCCACCAGTTATTTCCAACATGAGGATATTAAGTTTCCCAGTTTCCCACCAGTTATTTCCACATGAGGATATTAAGTTTCCCAGTTTCCCACCAGTTATTTCAACATGAGGATATTAAGTTTCCCAGTTTCCCACCAGTTATTTCAACATGAGGATATGCAGTTTCCCACCAGTTATTTCCACATGAGGATATTAAGTTTTCCCAGTTTCCCACCAGTTATTTCAACATGAGGATATTAAGTTTCCCAGTTTCCCACCAGTTTCCACATGAGGATATTAGTTTCCCAGTTTCCCACCAGTTATTTCCACATGAGGATATTAAGTTTCCCAGTTTCCCACCAGTTATTTCCACATGAGGATAGTTTCCCAGTTTCCCACCAGTTATTTCCACATGAGGATATTAAGTTTCCCAGTTTCCCACCAGTTATTTCCACATGAGGATATTAAGTTTCCCAGTTTCCCACCAGTTATTTCAACATGAGGATATTAAGTTTCCCAGTTTCCCACCAGTTATTTCAACATGAGGATATTAAGTTTCCCACCAGTTATTTCCACATGAGGATATTAAGTTTCCCAGTTTCCCACCAGTTATTTCCACATGAGGATATGCAGTTTCCCACCAGTTATTTCAACATGAGGATATTAAGTTTCCCAGTTTCCCACCAGTTATTTCCACATGAGGATATGCAGTTTCCCAGTTTCCCACCAGTTATTTCAACATGAGGAAGTTTCCCACCAGTTATTTCCACATGAGGATATTGCAGTTTCCCAGTTTCCCACCAGTTATTTCCACATGAGGATATGCAGTTTCCCACCAGTTATTTCCCACATGAGGATATTAAGTTTCCCAGTTTCCCACCAGTTATTTCCACATGAGGATATTAAGTTTCCAGTTTTCCCACCAGTTATTTCAACATGAGGATATGCAGTTTTCCCACCAGGTTATTTCCACCAGTTAGGGATATTAAGTTTCCCAGTTTCCCACCAGTTATTTCCAACATGAGGATATTAAGTTTCCCAGTTTCCCACCAGTTATTTCCACATGAGGATATTAAGTTTCCCAGTTTCCCACCAGTTATTTCCACATGAGGATATTAAGTTTCCCAGTTTCCCACCAGTTATTTCAACATGAGGATATTAAGTTTCCCAGTTTCCCACCAGTTATTTCCAACATGAGGATATTAAGTTTCCCAGTTTCCCACCAGTTATTTCAACATGAGGATATTGTTTCCCAGTTTCCCACCAGTTATTTCCACATGTTAGGATATTAAGTTTCCCAGTTTCCCACCAGTTATTTCAACATGAGGATATTAAGTTTCCCAGTTTCCCACCAGTTATTTCCACATGAGGATATTAAGTTTCCCAGTTTCCCACCAGTTATTTCCACATGAGGATATGCAGTTTCCCACCAGTTATTT
>NC_063204.1:32488356-32506892 GCF_017589495.1 Alosa alosa
CCACCAGTTATTTCCAACATGAGGATATTAAGTTTCCCAGTTTCCCACCAGTTATTTCAACATGAGGATATTAAGTTTCCCAGTTTCCCCCCAGTTATTTCCACATGAGGATATGCAGTTTCCAGTTTCACCACAGTTTTTTCCTCAACATGAGGATATTAAGTTTCCCAGTTTCCAGTTATTTCCAACATGAGGATATTAAGTTTCCCAGTTTCCCACCAGTTATTTCCACATGAGGATATGCAGTTTCCCAGTTTCCCACCAGTTATTTCCACATGAGGATATGCAGTTTCCCAGTTTCCCACCAGTTATTTCCCCAACATGAGGATATTAAGCCTCCCAGTTTCCAGTTATTTCCAACATGAGGATATTAAGCCTAGTTTCCACCAGTTATTTCAACATGAGGATATTAAGCTTCCCAGTTTCACCAGTTATTTCCACATGAGGATATGCAGTTTCCCACCAGTTATTTCCACATGAGGATATTAAGTTTCCCAGTTTCCCACCAGTTATTTCAACATGAGGATATTAAGTTTCCACCCAGTTATTTCAACATGAGGATATTATTTCCTCCCAGTTATTTCCATGAGGATATTAAGTTTCCCAGTTTCCCACCAGTTATTTCCACATGAGGATATGCAGTTTCCTACCAGTTATTTCAACATGAGGATATTAAGTTTCCCAGTTTCCCACCAGTTATTTCCACATGAGGATATGCAGTTTCCCAGTTTCCACCAGTTATTTCCACATGAGGATATTTCCCAGTTTTTCCCATGAGGATTTCCCACCAGTTATTTCCACATGAGGATATTTCCCACCAGTTATTTCACATGAGGATATGCCCAGTTTCCCACCAGTTATTTCAACATGAGGATATTAAGTTTCCCAGTTTCCCACCAGTTATTTCCACATGAGGATATGCAGTTTCCCAGTTTCCCACCAGTTATTTCCACATGAGGATATTAAGTTTCCCAGTTTCCCACCAGTTATTTCCAACATGAGGATATTAAGTTTCCCAGTTTCCCACCAGTTATTTCAACATGAGGATATTAAGTTTCCCACCAGTTATTTCCACATGAGGATATTAAGTTTCCCAGTTTCCCACCAGTTATTTCCACATGAGGATATGCAGTTTCCCACCAGTTATTTCCAACATGAGGATATGCAGTTTCCTACCAGTTATTTCCCACATGAGGATATTAAGTTTCAGTTTCCCACCAGTTATTTCAACATGAGGATATGAGGAGCCCAGTTTCCCACCAGTTATTTCCAACATGAGGATATTCAGTTTCCCAGTTTCCCACCAGTTATTTCCACATGAGGATATTAAGTTTCCCACCAGTTATTTTTCAACATGAGGATATTAAGTTTCCCACCAGTTATTTCCACATGAGGATATTAAGTTATTTCCCACCAGTTATTTCCACATGAGGATATTAAGTTTCCCAGTTTCCCACCAGTTATTTCCACATGAGGATATTAAGCCCAGTTTCCCACCAGTTATTTCCACATGAGGATATGCAGTTTCCCACCAGTTATTTCCAACATGAGGATATTAAGTTTCCCAGTTTCCCCACCAGTTATTTCCAACATGAGGATATTAAGTTTCCCAGTTTCCCACCAGTTATTTCCACATGAGGATATTAAGTTTCCCAGTTTCCCACCAGTTATTTCCAACATGAGGATATTAAGTTTCCCAGTTTCCCACCAGTTATTTCCACATGAGGATATGCCCAGTTTCCCACCAGTTATTTCCACATGAGGATATTAAGTTTCCCAGTTTCCCACCAGTTATTTCAACATGAGGATATTAAGTTTCCCACCAGTTATTTCCACATGAGGATATTAAGTTTCCCAGTTTCCCACCAGTTATTTCCAACATGAGGATATTAAGTTTCCCAGTTTCCCCAGTTATTTCCACATGAGGATATTTCCACAGGATTGCCCACCAGTTATTTCCAACATGAGGATATTAAGTTTCCCAGTTTCCCACCAGTTATTTCCCACATGAGGATATGCAGTTTCCCAGTTTCCCACCTCCAGTTATTTCCAACATGAGGATATTTAGTTTCCCAGTTTCCCACCAGTTATTTCCAACATGAGGATATGCAGTTTCCCAGTTTCCCACCAGTTATTTCCACATGAGGATATGCAGTTTCCCAGTTTCCCACCAGTTATTTCCACATGAGGATATTAAGTTTCCCACAGTTATTTCCAGTTATTTCCCACATGAGGATATGCAGTTTCCCACCAGTTATTTCCAACATGAGGATATTAAGTTTCCCAGTTTCCCACCAGTTATTTCCAACATGAGGATATTAAGTTTCCCAGTTTCCCACCAGTTATTTCCAACATGAGGATATTAAGTTTCCCAGTTTCCCACCAGTTATTTCCACATGAGGATATTAAGTTTCCACCAGTTATTTCCAACATGAGGATATGCAGTTTCCCACCAGTTATTTCCACATGAGGATATTAAGTTTCCCAGTTTCCCACCAGTTATTTCCACATGAGGATATTAAGTTTCCCAGTTTCCCACCAGTTATTTCCAACATGAGGATATGCAGTTTCCCACCAGTTATTTCCAAACATGAGGATATTAAGTTTCCCAGTTTCCCACCAGTTATTTCCCACATGAGGATATTAAGTTTCCCAGTTTCCCACCAGTTATTTCCACATGAGGATATTAAGTTTCCCACCAGTTATTTCCACATGAGGATATTAAGTTTCCCAGTTTCCCACCAGTTATTTCCAACATGAGGATATGCAGTTTCCCAGTTTCCCACCAGTTATTTCCACATGAGGATATGCAGTTTCCTACCAGTTATTTCAACATGAGGATATTTCCCAGTTTCCCACCAGTTATTTCCACATGAGGATATTAAGTTTCCCAGTTTCCCACCAGTTATTTCCACATGAGGATATTAAGTTTCCCAGTTTCCCACCAGTTATTTCCACATGAGGATATGCAGTTTCCCAGTTTCCACCAGTTATTTCCAACATGAGGATATTAAGTTTCCCAGTTTCCCACCAGTTATTTCCAACATGAGGATATTAAGCCCAGTTTCCCACCAGTTATTTCCCACATGAGGATATTAAGTTTCCCAGTTTCCCACCAGTTATTTCCACATGAGGATATTAAGTTTCCCAGTTTCCCACCAGTTATTTCCAACATGAGGATATTAAGTTTCCCAGTTTCCCACCAGTTATTTCCACATGAGGATATGCAGTTTCCCACCAGTTATTTCCACATGAGGATATTAAGTTTCCCAGTTTCCCACCAGTTATTTCCACATGAGGATATGCAGTTTCCCACCAGTTATTTCCACATGAGGATATTAAGTTTCCCAGTTTCCCACCAGTTATTTCAACATGAGGATATGCAGTTTCCCACATGAGGATATTAAGTTTCCCAGTTTCCCACCAGTTATTTCCACATGAGGATATGCAGTTTCCCACCAGTTATTTCCAACATGAGGATATTAAGTTTCCCAGTTTCCCACCAGTTATTTCCACATGAGGATATTAAGTTTCCCAGTTTCCCACCAGTTATTTCAACATGAGGATATTAAGTTTCCCAGTTTCCCACCAGTTATTTCCAACATGAGGATATTAAGTTTCCCAGTTTCCCACCAGTTATTTCCACATGAGGATATTAAGTTTCCCAGTTTCCCACCAGTTATTTCCAACATGAGGATATTAAGTTTCCCAGTTTCCCACCAGTTATTTCCAACATGAGGATATTAAGTTTCCCAGTTTCCCACCAGTTATTTCCAACATGAGGATATTACCACCAGTTATTTCCACATGAGGATATTATTTCCCAAGTTTCCCACCAGTTATTTCCATGAGGATATTAAGCAGTTTCCCACCAGTTATTTCCACATGAGGATATTAAGTTTCAGTTTCCCACCAGTTATTTCCACATGAGGATATTATTCCCAGTTTCCCACCAGTTATTTCCACATGAGGATATTAAGTTTCCCAGTTTCCCACCAGTTATTTCCAACATGAGGATATTAAGTTTCCCAGTTTCCCACCAGTTATTTCCACATGAGGATATTAAGTTTCCCAGTTTCCCACCAGTTATTTCCCACATGAGGATATGCAGTTTTCCCACCAGTTATTTCCACATGAGGATATTAAGTTTCCCAGTTTCCCACCAGTTATTTCCACATGAGGATATGCAGTTTCCCAGTTTCCACCAGTTATTTCCACATGAGGATATTAAGTTTCCCAGTTTCCCACCAGTTATTTCAACATGAGGATATTAAGTTTCCCAGTTTCCCACCAGTTATTTCCACATGAGGATATGCAGTTTCCCACCAGTTATTTCCACATGAGGATATTAAGTTTCCCAGTTTCCCACCAGTTATTTCCACATGAGGATATTAAGTTTCCCAGTTTCCCACCAGTTATTTCCAACATGAGGATATTAAGTTTCCCAGTTTCCCACCAGTTATTTCCACATGAGGATATGCAGTTTCCCAGTTTCCCACCAGTTATTTCCCACCAGTTATTTCCACATGAGGATATTAAGT
This sequence comes from Alosa alosa, assembly GCF_017589495.1. Taxonomy (NCBI): domain Eukaryota; kingdom Metazoa; phylum Chordata; class Actinopteri; order Clupeiformes; family Clupeidae; genus Alosa; species Alosa alosa. The sequence continues at coordinate 32,492,898 of NC_063204.1, forward strand.
TTCCCAGTTTCCCACCAGTTATTTCCACATGAGGATATTAAGTTTCCCAGTTTCCCACCAGTTATTTCAACATGAGGATATGCAGTTTCCCACCAGTTATTTCCACATGAGGATATTAAGTTTCCCAGTTTCCCACCAGTTATTTCCACATGAGGATATTAAGTTTCCCAGTTTCCCACCAGTTATTTCCAACATGAGGATATTAAGTTTCCCAGTTTCCCACCAGTTATTTCCACATGAGGATATTAAGTTTCCCAGTTTCCCACAGTTATTTCCAACATGAGGATATTAAGTTTCCCAGTTTTTCCACCCACCAGTTATTTCCCACATGAGGATATGCAGTTTCCCAGTTTCCCACCAGTTATTTCCCACATGAGGATATGCAGTTTCCAGTTTCCCACCAGTTATTTCCACATGAGGATATGCCCAGTTTCCCACCAGTTATTTCCACATGAGGATATTAAGTTTCCCAGTTTCCCACCAGTTATTTCCAACATGAGGATATGCCCAGTTTCCCACCAGTTATTTCAACATGAGGATATTAAGTTTCCCAGTTTCCCACCAGTTATTTCCACATGAGGATATTAAGTTTCCCAGTTTCCCACCAGTTATTTCCAACATGAGGATATTATATCCCAGTTTCCCACCAGTTTTTTCCAAATGAGGATATTAAGTTTCCCAGTTTCCCACCAGTTATTTCCCAACATGAGGATATTAAGTTTCCCAGTTTCCCACCAGTTATTTCCAACATGAGGATATTAAGTTTCCCAGTTTCCCACCAGTTATTTCCACATGAGGATATTAAGTTTCCCAGTTTCCCACCAGTTATTTCCACATGAGGATATGCAGTTTCCCACCAGTTATTTTCAACATGAGGATATTAAGTTTCCCAGTTTCCCACCAGTTATTTCCACATGAGGATATTAAGTTTCCCAGTTTCCCACCAGTTATTTCCAACATGAGGATATGCAGTTTCCCAGTTTCCCACCAGTTATTTCAACATGAGGATATTAAGTTTCCCACCAGTTATTTCCACATGAGGATATTAAGTTTCCCAGTTTCCCACCAGTTATTTCAACATGAGGATATGCAGTTTCCCAGTTTCCCACCAGTTATTTCCACATGAGGATATTAAGTTTCCCAGTTTCCCACCAGTTATTTCAACATGAGGATATTAAGTTTCCCAGTTTCCCACCAGTTATTTCCACATGAGGATATTAAGTTTCCCACCAGTTATTTCCAACATGAGGATATTAAGTTTCCCAGTTTCCCACCAGTTATTTCCCACATGAGGATATGCAGTTTCCCAGTTTCCCAGTTTATTTCAACATGAGGATATTAAGTTTCCCAGTTTCCCACCAGTTATTTCCAACATGAGGATATTAAGTTTCCCACCAGTTATTTCCACATGAGGATATTAAGTTTCCCAGTTTCCCACCAGTTATTTCAACATGAGGATATTAAGTTTCCCACCAGTTATTTCCACATGAGGATATTAAGTTTCCCAGTTTCCCACCAGTTATTTCCACATGAGGATATTAAGTTTCCCAGTTTCCCACCAGTTATTTCAACATGAGGATATTAAGTTTCCCAGTTTCCCACCAGTTATTTCCACATGAGGATATTAAGTTTCCCAGTTTCCCACCAGTTATTTCCACATGAGGATATTAAGTTTCCCAGTTTCCCACCAGTTATTTCCACATGAGGATATGCAGTTTCCCACCAGTTATTTCCACATGAGGATATGCAGTTTCCCACCAGTTATTTCCACATGAGGATATTAAGTTTCCCAGTTTCCCACCAGTTATTTCCACATGAGGATATGCAGTTTCCCACCAGTTATTTCCAACATGAGGATATTAAGTTTCCCAGTTTCCCACCAGTTTATTTCAACATGAGGATATTAAGTTTCCCAGTTTCCCACCAGTTATTTCCCACATGAGGATATTAAGTTTCCCAGTTTTCCACCAGTTATTTCCAACATGAGGATATGCAAGTTTCCCACCAGTTATTTCCCATGAGGATATTAAGTTTCCCAGTTTCCCACCAGTTATTTCCCATGAGGATATTAGTTTTCCCAGTTTCCACCAGTTATTTCCACATGAGGATATTAAGTTTCCCAGTTTCCCACCAGTTATTTCCAACATGAGGATATTAAGTTTCCCAGTTTTTCACCAGTTTTTCCCACCAGTTATTTCCAACATGAGGATATTTATTTCCCAGTTTCCCACCAGTTATTTCAACATGAGGATATTAAGTTTCCCCAGTTTCCCACCAGTTATTTCCACATGAGGATATTAAGTTTCCCAGTTTCCCACCAGTTATTTCCAACATGAGGATATTAAGTTTCCCAGTTTTCCACCAGTTATTTCCAACATGAGGATATTAAGTTTCCCAGTTTCCCACCAGTTATTTCCAACATGAGGATATTAAGTTTCCCAGTTTCCCACCAGTTATTTCAACATGAGGATATGCAGTTTCCCAGTTTCCAGTTATTTCCAACATGAGGATATTAAGTTTCCCAGTTTCCCACCAGTTATTTCCAACATGAGGATATTAAGTTTCCCAGTTTCCCCACCAGTTATTTCCACATGAGGATATTAAGCAGTTTCCCACCAGTTATTTCCAACATGAGGATATGCAGTTTCCCACCAGTTATTTCCAACATGAGGATATTAAGTTTCCCAGTTTCCCACCAGTTATTTCCACATGAGGATATGCAGTTTCCCAGTTTCCCACCAGTTATTTCCAACATGAGGATATTAAGTTTCCTACCAGTTATTTCCATGAGTTTCCCACCAGTTATTTCCACATGAGGATATGCAGTTTCCCACCAGTTATTTCCCACATGAGGATATTAAGTTTCCCACCAGTTATTTCCCACATGAGGATATTAAGTTTCCCAGTTTCCCACCAGTTATTTCCACATGAGGATATTAAGTTTCCCAGTTTCCCACCAGTTATTTCCAACATGAGGATATTAAGTTTCCCAGTTTCCCACCAGTTATTTCCACATGAGGATATTAAGTTTCCCACCAGTTATTTCCAACATGAGGATATTAGTTTCCCAGTTTCCCACCAGTTATTTCCACAACATGAGGATATTAAGTTTCCCAGTTTCCCACCAGTTATTTCCCACATGAGGATATTAAGTTTCCCAGTTTCCCACCAGTTATTTCCAACATGAGGATATTAAGTTTCCCAGTTTCCCACCAGTTATTTCCCAACATGAGGATATTAAGTTTCCCAGTTTCCCACCAGTTATTTCCAACATGAGGATATTAAGCCCAGTTTCCCACCAGTTATTTCCCACATGAGGATATTAAGTTTCCCAGTTTCCCACCAGTTATTTCCAACATGAGGATATTAAGTTTCCCAGTTTTTCACCAGTTATTTCCACATGAGGATATTAAGTTTCCCAGTTTCCCACCACCACATGAGGATATTAAGTTTCCCACCCCACCAACATGAGGATATTAAGATTCCCAGTTTCCCACCAGTTATTTCCCAACATGAGGATATTAAGTTTCCCACCAGTTATTTCCAACATGAGGATATTAAGCCAGTTTCCCACCAGTTATTTCCACATGAGGATATTAAGTTTCCCCACCAGTTATTTCCAACATGAGGATATTAAGTTTCCCAGTTTCCCACCAGTTATTTCCAACATGAGGATATTAAGTTTCCCACCAGTTATTTCCACACATGAGGATATTAAGTTTCCCAGTTTCCCACCAGTTATTTCCAACATGAGGATATTAAGTTTCCCAGTTTCCCACCAGTTATTTCCACATGAGGATATTAAGTTTCCCAGTTTCCACCAGTTATTTCCACATGAGGATATTAAGCCCAGTTTCCCACCAGTTATTTCCACATGAGGATATGCCCAGTTTCCCACCAGTTATTTCCACATGAGGATATTAAGTTTCCCAGTTTTATTTTATTTCCAACATGAGGATATTAAGTTTCCCAGTTTCCCACCAGTTATTTCCAACATGAGGATATTAAGCCCAGTTTCCCACCAGTTATTTCCACCAGTTATGAGGGATATTAAGTTTCCCAGTTTCCCACCAGTTATTTCCACATGAGGATATTTTCAGTTTCCCACCAGTTATTTCCACATGAGGATATTAAGTTTCCCAGTTTCCCACCAGTTATTTCAACATGAGGATATTAAGTTTCCCACCAGTTATTTCCAACATGAGGATATTAAGTTTCCCAGTTTCCCACCAGTTATTTCCACATGAGGATATGCAGTTTCCCACCAGTTATTTCCCAACATGAGGATATTAAGTTTCCCAGTTTCCCACCAGTTATTTCAACATGAGGATATTAAGTTTCCCAGTTTCCCACCAGTTATTTCCACATGAGGATATGCAGTTTCCCAGTTTCCCACCAGTTATTTCCAAATGAGGATATTAAGTTTCCCAGTTTCCCACCAGTTATTTCCAAATGAGGATATTAAGTTTCCCAGTTTCCCACCAGTTATTTCAACATGAGGATATTAAGTTTCCCAGTTTCCCACCAGTTATTTCCAACATGAGGATATTAAGCCCAGTTTCCCACCAGTTATTTCCACATGAGGATATGCAGTTTCCCAGTTTCCCACCAGTTATTTCCAACATGAGGATATTAAGTTTCCCAGTTTCCCACCAGTTATTTCCACATGAGGATATGCAGTTTCCCAGTTTCCCACCAGTTATTTCCAACATGAGGATATTAAGTTTTCCCACCAGTTATTTCCACATGAGGATATTAAGTTTCCCAGTTTCCCACCAGTTATTTCAACATGAGGATATGCAGTTTCCCACCAGTTATTTCCAACATGAGGATATTAAGTTTCCCAGTTTCCCACCAGTTATTTCCACATGAGGATATTAAGTTCCCAGTTTCCCACCAGTTATTTCCAAATGAGGATATTAAGTTTCCCAGTTTCCCACCAGTTATTTCCACATGAGGATATGCAGTTTCCCACCAGTTATTTCCAACATGAGGATATTAAGTTTCCCAGTTTCCCACCAGTTATTTCCACATGAGGATATGCAGTTTCCCAGTTTCCCACCAGTTATTTCCACATGAGGATATGCAGTTTCCAGTTTCCCACCAGTTATTTCAACATGAGGATATTAAGTTTCCCACCAGTTATTTCCACATGAGGATATTAAGTTTCCCAGTTTCCCACCAGTTATTTCACATGAGGATATTAAGTTTCCCAGTTTCCCACCAGTTATTTCCCACATGAGGATATTAAGTTTCCCAGTTTCCCACCAGTTATTTCCAACATGAGGATATGCCCAGTTTCCCACCAGTTATTTCCACATGAGGATATGCAGTTTCCCAGTTTCCCACCAGTTATTTCCACATGAGGATATGCAGTTTCCCACCAGTTATTTCCAACATGAGGATATTAAGTTTCCCAGTTTCCCACCAGTTATTTCCACATGAGGATATGCAGTTTCCCACCAGTTATTTCCAACATGAGGATATTTAAGTTTCCAGTTTCCCACCAGTTATTTCCACATGAGGATATTAAGTTTCCCACCAGTTATTTCCACATGAGGATATTATTTCCCAGTTTCCCACCAGTTATTTCCACATGAGGATATTAAGTTTCCCAGTTTCCCACCAGTTATTTCCACATGAGGATATGCAGTTTCCCACCAGTTATTTCCACATGAGGATATTAAGTTTCCCAGTTTCCCAGTTTATTTCCATGAGGATATGCACCAGTTATTTCCAAATGAGGATATTAAGTTTCCCAGTTTCCCACCAGTTATTTCCAACATGAGGATATGCAGTTTCCCACCAGTTATTTCCAACATGAGGATATTAAGTTTCCCAGTTTCCCACCAGTTATTTCCCACATGAGGATATGCAGTTTCCCACCAGTTATTTCCACATGAGGATATTAAGTTTCCCAGTTTCCCACCAGTTATTTCCACATGAGGATATTAAGTTTCCCAGTTTCCCACCAGTTATTTCCACATGAGGATATTAAGTTTTTCCCACCAGTTATTTCCACATGAGGATATTAAGTTTCCCAGTTTCCCACCAGTTATTTCCAACATGAGGATATTAAGTTTCCCAGTTTCCCACCAGTTATTTCCCACATGAGGATATTAAGTTTCCCAGTTTCCCACCAGTTATTTCCACATGAGGATATTAAGTTTTTCCCACCAGTTAGTTATTTCACATGAGGATTATTTTTGTCCAGTTATTTCCACATGATATTAAGTTTCCCAGTTTCCCACCAGTTATTTCCAACATGAGGATATTAAGTTTCCCAGTTTCCCACCAGTTATTTCCACATGAGGATATGCAGTTTCCCCACCAGTTATTTCAAATATGAGGATATTATGTTTCCCAGTTTCCCAGTTTTTCCACATGAGGATATTCCCACATTATTTCCACATGAGGATATTAAGTTTCCCAGTTTCCCACCAGTTATTTCCACATGAGGATATTAAGTTTCCCAGTTTCCCACCAGTTATTTCCAACATGAGGATATTAAGTTTCCCAGTTTCCCACCAGTTATTTCCACATGAGGATATTAAGTTTCCCAGTTTCCCACCAGTTATTTCCAACATGAGGATATTAAGTTTCCCAGTTTCCCACCAGTTATTTCCACATGAGGATATTAAGTTTCCCACCCAGTTATTTCCAGTTAGTTTCCCACCAGTTATTTCCACATGAGGATATTAAGTTTCCCAGTTTCCCACCAGTTATTTCCACATGAGGATATTAAGTTTCCCAGTTTCCCACCAGTTATTTCCAACATGAGGATATTAAGTTCCCAGTTTCCCACCAGTTATTTCCAAACATGAGGATATTAAGTTTCCCAGTTTCCCACCAGTTATTTCAACATGAGGATATTAAGTTTCCCAGTTTCCCACCAGTTATTTCCACATGAGGATATTAAGTTTCCCAGTTTCCCACCAGTTATTTCCAACATGAGGATATTAAGTTTCCCAGTTTCCCACCAGTTATTTCCACATGAGGATATGCAGTTTCCCCACCAGTTATTTCCACATGAGGATATTAAGTTTCCCAGTTTCCCACCAGTTATTTCAACATGAGGATATTAAGTTTCCCAGTTTCCCACCAGTTATTTCCACATGAGGATATTAAGTTTCCCAGTTTCCCACCAGTTATTTCCAACATGAGGATATTAAGTTTCCCAGTTTCCCACCAGTTATTTCCACATGAGGATATTAAGTTTCCCAGTTTCCCACCAGTTATTTCCACATGAGGATATTAAGTTTCCCAGTTTCCCACCAGTTATTTCCAACATGAGGATATTAAGTTTCCCAGTTTCCCACCAGTTATTTCCAACATGAGGATATTAAGTTTCCCAGTTTCCCACCAGTTATTTCCACATGAGGATATGCAGTTTCCCACCAGTTATTTCCAACATGAGGATATTAAGTTTCCCAGTTTCCCACCAGTTATTTCAACATGAGGATATTAAGTTTCCCAGTTTCCCACCAGTTATTTCCACATGAGGATATTAAGTTTCCCAGTTTCCCACCAGTTATTTCCAACATGAGGATATGCAGTTTCCCAGTTTCCCACCACCAGAGGATTATTTCCCAGTTTCCCACCAGTTATTTCAACATGAGGATATTAAGTTTCCCACCAGTTATTTCCAACATGAGGATATTAAGTTTCCCAGTTTCCCACCAGTTATTTCCACATGAGGATATTAAGTTTCCCACCAGTTATTTCCAACATGAGGATATTAAGTTTCCCAGTTTCCCACCAGTTATTTCCACATGACATGAGGATATCCAGTTTCCCACCAGTTATTTCCACATGAGGATATGCAGTTTCCCAGTTTCCCACCAGTTATTTCCACATGAGGATATTAAGTTTCCAGTTTCCCACCAGTTATTTCCAACATGAGGATATTAAGTTTCCCAGTTTCCCACCAGTTATTTCCACATGAGGATATGTTTCCCAGTTTCCCACCAGTTATTTCAACATGAGGATATTAAGTTTCCCAGTTTCCCACCAGTTATTTCCACATGAGGATATGCAGTTTCCCACCAGTTATTTCCACATGAGGATATTAAGTTTCCCAGTTTCCCACCAGTTATTTCAACATGAGGATATTAAGTTTCCCACCCACCAGTTATTTCCACATGAGGATATTAAGTTTCCCATGAGGATTTCCCACCAGTTATTTCCACATGAGGATATTAAGTTTCCCAGTTTCCCACCAGTTATTTCCACATGAGGATATTAAGTTTCCCAGTTTCCCACCAGTTATTTCAACATGAGGATATTAAGTTTCCCAGTTTCCCACCAGTTATTTCCACATGAGGATATGCAGTTTCCCACCAGTTATTTCCACATGAGGATATTAAGTTTCCCACCAGTTATTTCCAACATGAGGATATTAAGTTTCCCAGTTTCCCACCAGTTATTTCCAACATGAGGATATTAAGTTTCCCAGTTTTTCCACCACCAGTTATTTCAACATGAGGATATGCCCAGTTTCCCACCAGTTATTTCCACACATGATTAATTTCCCAGTTTCCCACCAGTTATTTCCAACATGAGGATATTAAGTTTCCCAGTTTCCCACCAGTTATTTCCCACATGAGGATATGCAGTTTCCCCACCGCTATTTTCCCACAGAGGATTTTTCCACCAGTTATTTCCACATGAGGATATTTAAGTTTCCCAGTTTCCCACCAGTTATTTCCACATGAGGATATTTAAGTTTCCCAGTTTCCCACCAGTTATTTCAACATGAGGATATTAAGTTTCCCAGTTTCCCACCAGTTATTTCCCAACATGAGGATATTAAGTTTCCCACCAGTTATTTCCCACCAGTTATTTCCACATGAGGATATTAAGTTTCCCAGTTTCCCACCAGTTATTTCAACATGAGGATATGCAGTTTCCCACCAGTTATTTCCACATGAGGATATTAAGTTTCCCAGTTTCCCACCAGTTATTTCCACATGAGGATATTAAGTTTCCCACCAGTTATTTCCACATGAGGATATTAAGTTTCCCAGTTTCCCACCAGTTATTTCCACATGAGGATATGCAGTTTCCCACCAGTTATTTCCACATGAGGATATGCAGTTTCCCACCAGTTATTTCCAACATGAGGATATTAAGTTTCCCAGTTTCCCCACCAGTTATTTCCCCACATGAGGATATTAAGTTTTCCCAGTTTCCCACCAGTTATTTCCAACATGAGGATATTAAGTTTCCCAGTTTCCCACCAGTTATTTCCACATGAGGATATTAAGTTTCCCAGTTTCACCAGTTATTTCCAACATGAGGATATTAAGTTTCCCACCACCAGTTATTTCCACATGAGGATATGCAGTTTCCCACCAGTTATTTCCAACATGAGGATATTAAGTTTCCCAGTTTCCCACCAGTTATTTCCACATGAGGATATTAAGTTTCCCACCAGTTATTTCCACATGAGGATATTAAGTTTCCCAGTTTCCCACCAGTTATTTCCAACATGAGGATATTAAGTTTCCCCAGTTTCCCACCAGTTATTTCCAACATGAGGATATTAAGTTTCCCAGTTTCCCACCAGTTATTTCCAACATGAGGATATGCAGTTTCCCACCAGTTATTTCCACATGAGGATATTAAGTTTCCCAGTTTTTCCACCAGTTATTTCCCACATGAGGATATGAAGTTTCCCAGTTTCCCACCAGTTATTTCAACATGAGGATATTAAGTTTCCCAGTTTCCCACCAGTTATTTCCAACATGAGGATATTAAGTTTCCCAGTTTCCCACCAGTTATTTCCACATGAGGATATGCAGTTTCCCACCAGTTATTTCCACATGAGGATATTAAGTTTCCCAGTTTCCCACCAGTTATTTCCTAACATGAGGATATTAAGTTTCCACCAGTTATTTCAACATGAGGATATTAAGTTTCCCAGTTTCCCACCAGTTATTTCCACATGAGGATATTAAGTTTCAGTTTCCCACCAGTTATTTCCACATGAGGATATTAAGTTTCCCAGTTTCCCACCAGTTATTTCCACATGAGGATATTAAGTTTCAGTTTCCCACCAGTTATTTCCACATGAGGATATGCAGTTTCCTTTCCCACCAGTTATTTCCACATGAGGATATGCAGTTTCCCACCAGTTATTTCCACATGAGGATATTAAGTTTCCCACCACCAGTTATTTCCACATGAGGATATTAAGTTTCCCAGTTTCCCACCAGTTATTTCCAACATGAGGATATTAAGTTTCCCAGTTTCCCACCAGTTATTTCCACATGAGGATATTAAGCCCAGTTTCCCACCAGTTATTTCCAACATGAGGATATTAAGTTTCCCAACATGAGTTTTTCCCACCAGTTATTTCCACATGAGGATATTAAGTTTCCCAGTTTCCCCACCACCAGTTATTTCCCCACATGAGGATATTAAGTTTCCCAGTTTCCCACCAGTTATTTCCACATGAGGATATGAGTTTTCCAGTTTCCACCAGTTATTTCAACATGAGGATATGCAGTTTCCCACCAGTTATTTCAACATGAGGATATTAAGTTTCCCAGTTTCCCACCAGTTATTTCCACATGAGGATATTTAGTTTCCCAGTTTCCCACCAGTTATTTCCACATGAGGATATTAAGTTTCCCAGTTTCCCCAGTTTCCCACCAGTTATTTCCACACATGAGGATATTAAGTTTCCCAGTTTCCCACCAGTTATTTCAACATGAGGATATTAAGTTTCCCAGTTTCCCACCAGTTATTTCCAACATGAGGATATGCAGTTTCCCAGTTTCCCACCAGTTATTTCCAACATGAGGATATTAAGTTTCCCAGTTTCCCACCAGTTATTTCAACATGAGGATATGCAGTTTCCCCACCAGTTATTTCCAACATGAGGATATTAAGTTTCCCAGTTTCCCACCAGTTATTTCCACATGAGGATATTAAGTTTCCCAGTTTCCCACCAGTTATTTCCAACATGAGGATATTAAGTTTCCCCAGTCCCCAGTTATTTCCATGAGTTATTTTTCCCAAGTTATTTCCACATGAGGATATTAAGTTTCCCCAGTTATTTCCACATGAGTATGCAGTTTCCCCAGTTTCCCCACCAGTTTTCCAACCAGTTTCCCACCAGTTATTTCCACATGAGGATATGCCCAGTTTCCCACCAGTTATTTCCACATGAGGATATTTAGTTTCCCACCAGTTATTTCCAACATGAGGATATTAAGTTTCCCAGTTTCCCACCAGTTATTTCCCAACATGAGGATATTAAGTTTCCCAGTTTCCCACCAGTTATTTCCACATGAGGATATGCCCAGTTTCCCACCAGTTATTTCCAACATGAGGATATTAAGTTTCCCAGTTTCCCACCAGTTATTTCCAACATGAGGATATTAAGTTTCCCACCAGTTATTTCCACATGAGGATTAATTTCCCAGTTTCCCACCAGTTTTTCCATGAGGATTATTTCCCACCAGTTATTTCCACATGAGGATATTAAGTTTCCCAGTTTCCCACCAGTTATTTCCAACATGAGGATATTAAGTTTCCCAGTTTCCCACATGAGTTATTTCCCCACATGAGGATGAGGATATAAGTTTCCCAGTTTCCCACCAGTTATTTCCCACATGAGGATATGCAGTTTCCCACCAGTTATTTCCAACATGAGGATATTAAGTTTCCCAGTTTCCCACCAGTTATTTCCCAACATGAGGATATTAAGTTTCCCAGTTTCCCACCAGTTATTTCAACATGAGGATATTAAGTTTCCCAGTTTCCCACCAGTTATTTCCAACATGAGGATATTAACATCCCAGTTTCCCCACCAGTTATTTCCAACATGAGGATATTAAGTTTCCCAGTTTCCCACCAGTTATTTCCAACATGAGGATATGCAGTTTCCCCACCAGTTATTTCCCCAGTTATTTCCACATGAGATATTAAGTTTCCCAGTTTCCCACCAGTTATTTCCCACATGAGGATATGCAGTTTCCCACCAGTTATTTCAACATGAGGATATTAAGTTTCCCAGTTTCCCACCAGTTATTTCCACATGAGGATATTAAGCCCAGTTTCCCACCAGTTATTTCCACATGAGGATATGCAGTTTCCCAGTTTCCCACCAGTTATTTCCACATGAGGATATTAAGTTTCCCAGTTTCCCACCAGTTATTTCCACATGAGGATATTAAGTTTCCCAGTTTCCCACCAGTTATTTCCAACATGAGGATATGCAGTTTTCCCACCAGTTATTTCAACATGAGGATATTAAGTTTCCCAGTTTCCCACCAGTTATTTCCACATGAGGATATTAAGTTTCCCAGTTTCCCACCAGTTATTTCCACATGAGGATATTAAGTTTCCCAGTTTCCCACCAGTTATTTCCACATGAGGATATTAAGTTTCCCAGTTTCCCACCAGTTATTTCCACATGAGGATATTAAGCTTCCTTACCAGTTATTTCCACATGAGGATATTAAGCCCAGTTTCCCACCAGTTATTTCCAACATGAGGATATTAAGTTTCCCACCAGTTATTTCCAACATGAGGATATTAAGTTTCCCAGTTTCCCACCAGTTATTTCCACATGAGGATATTCAGTTTCCCCAGTTTCCCACCAGTTATTTCCACATGAGGATATGCAGTTTCCCAGTTTCCCACCAGTTATTTCCAACATGAGGATATTAAGTTTCCCCCAGTTTCCCACCAGTTATTTCCACATGAGGATATTAAGTTTCCCAGTTTCCCACCAGTTATTTCACATGAGGATATTAAGTTTCCCAGTTTCCCACCAGTTATTTCCACATGAGGATATTAAGTTTCCCACCAGTTTTTCCCATGAGGATATTAAGTTTCCCACCAGTTTCCACATGAGGATATTAAGTTTCCCAGTTTCCCACCAGTTATTTCCCACAACATGAGGATATTAAGTTTCAGTTTCCCACCAGTTATTTCCCACATGAGGATATGCAGTTTCCCTAGCTTCCCACCAGTTATTTCCACATGAGGATATTAAGTTTCCCAGTTTCCCCACCAGTTATTTCCACATGAGGATATTAAGTTTCCCAGTTTCCACCAGTTATTTCCATGAGGATATTAAGTTTCCCAGTTTCCCACCAGTTATTTCCACATGAGGATATTAAGTTTCCCAGTTTCCCACCAGTTATTTCCACATGAGGATATGCAGTTTCCCCAGTTATTAAAAGCACCAGTTATTTCCACATGAGGATATTAAGCAGTTTCCCACCAGTTATTTCCAACATGAGGATATGCAGTTTCCCCACCAGTTATTTCCCACATGAGGATATTAAGTTTCCCAGTTTCCCACCAGTTATTTCCACATGAGGATATTTAGCTTCCCAGTTTCCCACCAGTTATTTCCAAATGAGGATATTAAGTTTCCCAGTTTCACCAGTTATTTCCACATGAGGATATGCAGTTTCCCCAGTTTCCCACCAGTTATTTCCAACATGAGGATATGCAGTTTCCCACCAGTTATTTCCAACATGAGGATATTAAGTTTCCCACCAGTTATTTTATACATGAGGATATGCAGTTTCCCAGTTTCCCAGTTATTTCAACATGAGGATATTAAGTTTCCCAGTTTCCCACCAGTTATTTCAACATGAGGATATTAAGTTTCCCAGTTTCCCCACCAGTTATTTCCAACATGAGGATATTAAGTTTCCCAGTTTCCCACCAGTTATTTCCCAACATGAGGATATTAAGTTTCCCAGTTTCCCACCAGTTATTTCCAACATGAGGATATTAAGTTTCCCAGTTTCCCACCAGTTATTTCCAACATGAGGATATTAAGTTTCCCAGTTTCCCAGTTATTTCCACATGAGGATATGCAGTTTCCAAGCCTCCCCACCAGTTATTTCCACATGAGGATATTAAGTTTCCCAAATTCCCACCAGTTATTTCCACATGAGGATTATTTCAAATTCATTTCAGTTTCCCACCAGTTATTTCCACATGAGGATATTAAGTTTCCCACCA
>NC_063204.1:32874892-32988523 GCF_017589495.1 Alosa alosa
GATTTTCAACAATGAACAGTTAGTTCAGTGTAATATGTCCAGCTCTCTCCCCCATCTTAATAAGTCAACATTATATGATATGACCCTATTTTTTACATTATAGCCTACATATGTTATAGCCTAACCCTTATCTATAGGTGACTGATGAGATTCATGTTAGCATATATTTATTGGCGACACAATTAATATTGGAGCTATTTCACTGTCGCAGACACAGACGTGCTTGGTAGCCTAGGCTACGTAGTCATAGGCCAACATGAGACTTAAGCCCTCGTGTCGTCATGACTTAGGTTAGCCTATGTTCTTACTGTTGTGATTATCTGTAGGACATATTGTCTGTGCAACACAATTGTAGGCTAGGCCTATATTTGATTTTTCAGTAAGCTTATATATCAATGATAAAGCTTCTTTACTTTTTTTTTGGTGTAATTATTTAGTTTTTTTTTTTTTATCTATGTAGGCTATTTTTTTAATGTTACATTATTATTTTGTTAATACATGGAATAAATCACCACAAACACACGCGACTGTAGCCTATTGGCTTCTTCTGTAGCCTACCGGCTTGGCAGCGTGGCTAACAACGCCCATAAAACAAAGTGTAACCGCCGGCTCCTCGAGGCTTATTACTTAAACGGTTACAGCAGCTATTAGGCCTGAGGTGCAGTGAAATGGCGTCATCTGGTGGTCATACAATTCACCCGCTATTAGATCCGAAGTGCAGGAGAAGTGGATATTCAACCACGCCATCCTTCAGGTCGCAGCGACACGTAGGTGTACTTTATGTGCTGTGTCATGCTGCCATCTAGTGGTTGTGGAATATTTAACACCCATTATAGTTCTGGGAATAGATGTGCCCTCGAATAAATGTTACACTTTGTTACAAATTATTTGGGTAATCCATCTGATAAATTGTGTTTTTCTTTTTATACTTCGTACCTTTATAAATTAAAGTGTATCATTAAGGTACCTTTTTCAATGTCATTACTCTGACATTCGACATTAGTCGACCATAAATTTGGGCAATGGGCACATTGTTAGGGGTTGACACTTTGCATAAGATTTCTCCACATTACTTGATCCAAATTCTGTGATTTTTGTTGTATAAATGTTGTACAATTATGTAGTTTCGTATCAAAGTGGAATGGTGGTTTTCATAAGTCAGCGGCGTTAGTTTGAGCACATAATTGACGTTTTGATTACATGTGTTCAATGTAAGTCAATGGGAGCCTTAACAAGACGTCTCAGATACGTCTGCCAGATGAGCAAACGCTCTCTAGAATACATCTTACAGCTGTCCAGCAGACCTTTCGAACACATCTCCAAGACGTCTTGCAGACATTCTTTTGCTGACTGGGCCAAGCAATGGCAATAAAATAGTACACAAAATGTTATGAATATGTTGTTATTGCTTATTCAAGCGTAACTCTCGCCAAAATGCATCCTAGGGTGTTTTTGTCAATGTACCCGAAGTCAAACTTTCGCGGAATGGGAGTCGATAGCCTACTATTTTGATGTGTCAAAATCGCTATTTTAAAACACTAAGAAGGCTCAACACAACGTGAAACTTTAATCGAAGTATCATCAGTGTCTCTACACATGAACTTGAGCATTGAGAACATTGTTAGTGTACACATAGTTTACTAAAAAAAAAGGTTTTGGACAACTCACTCCTTGACTGATGGCAGCGAGCACAAAACCCAAGTGAGTTGTTAAAAACCTTTCTTTTAGTGAACACTGTGTACACAAACAATGTTCTCAATGCTCGAGTTCATGTGTAGAGACACTGATGATACTTCGGTCGAAGTTTCATGCTGTGTTGAGCCTTCTTAGTGTTTTAAAAATAGCGATTTTGACGCGATCATGTATCAAAAAATAGTTCCCATTCAAAACTCCACAACACGGACAAGCTTGGAAGTGGCGCTTCAGACATAATTATGCTTTTAAACAAAAGTTTGACTCGTGTACATTCACAAAACACCCTAGGGTGCATTTTGGCGAGAGTTACGCTTTCAGAGAGAAGTTTATGCTTCAACGTGCTAGGACTCCAGAACTAGTGTCAGTTTTGATGTGTGACGGCTCCCGTAGTTCTAAACGAGGCAGCGCTTGAGAGGTTGGTTGCTATATAACTCATAACCACTAGATGGGAGAATTTCTTACACAGGGGGGCTTTAAGCTTGTCCACGTTGTTTGCATGTTAGTTCATGATAATTCCAGCATATAAAGGTATTTTTTGGTCTATCTACTAGTTTATTGATGCAAATAAATCCATACAAACTTGTTTAAAACCAAAAGTTGACAGATGTGGGAGGGAACTTTTTAACCTTGGCAGCTTGGACCAATGATCGCACAATTCTGACTGAAAACGCTTCCGCGTATGATACTCTTGTGTTTCCTCACGTATCGGGCCTTCCCTCCTCTCTCCTCGGTCTTGCCTCCTCTGGTTGCAATTAGATGAATGAGATGTCCTTGATGACGTCAGGCTTTAAACGATTTCCGGGGCACGAGGTGGAAGGCCGTGGACCGAGGAGAGAGGCCGTATAGAGCATCACAGTCCCGCCCCTCCTCCGAGAGAGCTTAGTTTCCAGAAGTAAATTTCCCATTCATTTCTCCCATTGACGTTTTGGAAAAATCCGTATCTAAAGAGTTTTAGAGCATGTCTTAGGCTAATCAGCTACGGAGTAACTCATAAGCATATAACATATCATTTCGAGTGAAAAAACGAAGAGAAAGTCCAAAAAAAGTCAAGATAGGTACAAGGTACAAGACTGTGTACATATTTTCATTTCCGAGCGAAGGAACTACTCATCCCATAAACCACTGCGCCTCACTGAA
Organism: Alosa alosa; assembly: GCF_017589495.1. Classification (NCBI taxonomy): domain Eukaryota; kingdom Metazoa; phylum Chordata; class Actinopteri; order Clupeiformes; family Clupeidae; genus Alosa; species Alosa alosa. The sequence continues at coordinate 32,877,725 of NC_063204.1, forward strand.
TAATAAGCTTGTGGGCAGCCGTGGCCCACTGGTTGGCACTCTGGACTTGTAACCGGAGGGTTGCCGGTTCGAGCCCCAACCCATGGGCCGCGGCTGAAGTGCCCTTGAGCAAGGCACCTAACCCCTCACTGCTCCCCGAGCGCCGCCGTTGTAGCAGGCAGCTCACTGCGCCGGGATTAGTGTGTGCTTCACCTCACTGTGTGTTCACTGTGTGCTGTTTGTGTTTCACTAATTCACCGATTGGGTTAAATGCAGAGACCAAATTTCCCTCACAGGATCAAAAAAGTATATATACTTATTCACCCCTTGCAGACACTTGACTTAAGTCACGTGACGGCTCCATGCTGGACGGCAAAAAGATGGGAGACGGAAGGCAAATTACATTATGTCATAAAGATTATGATGAATTGAACACCATTACTATAACATCTTTGTAGTTCAATGTATTGCTGTTTGGGGTCTGATAGTCAAAGAAGATGCCAGTGGTGTTGTTAGATGAAATGGGTCATGATCGCAAATGTAAAGTTATTAAAACTGGTGGTAACAGCAAGGGGAGATAACGTTACGTTAGGCTACTGTAATTAACATTATGGTAAATGAACACCCATAAGTATTTCTGGACTAAAATATTGCAAAGCGATTTGGTTACTTTATTTGTCTTGCTTTTATCAGTTGTAACATAGTCAAAACGTTAAGAATGTCATATCAGAACATGAAATAATAACTAGCTGCCACACTTAGAAGCTAGCTATTCTAGCTAACGTTTATCGTAGCTCATAGTGCTAGGGCTAATGTAACTCGTCAGTTTGTACGTTGCCCAGCGAATAAACTTACTTCAACCATGTCTTAAGTTAAAGAATTGAAAGAAATAGGAAATTAAAAAAAAACTTGAATTATCTGTTTACATTCAGATCTTGCCAAAGACTTTGCCTAACTGCTATTTGCCGTCCTGTTCAGAGTCTATGGTTGCTATAGCAACCGCTGTTGTGCTTCATACACTGAGGAGATAAGCATGCAATTGTGGTTGGAATACTCCCGAAACACAAAGAAAACAAACCAAAATATATCTATGCAAGAACATGGGATGTTGTTGTATTCCAAACAATAAGCCAGCAGTCGTGGAAGGGCATTACTACGGTTAAATCTCACTATAATCTCCTAGCTGTGCGATATGTCCCATTACAACCCATTGATTTGGTTCTTGCCGTCCATTAGGCTATTTTGCTGTGGCGCGAACAAAACGTGACGTCACTTGCAAGGGGTGAATACTTAAGCAATGCACGAGCCAGCGCGAAATCATTTCCAACCGGCGACAGCATGCGAACCCTTTCCTCCAAACAGTGATTTTTATATAGTGAATGTGCAGTTAATAGCAGTTATTTCAGGATTAATCGTGCAAATAATCGTGTTTTGGTATTGAATGTTATATTTACCATCGTGTATTTTATATTGTGTGTGTGAAAGTGGTTAACGTTAGCAACATTGTGCAGTGCTTCGTATCTGACTGCCATCCTGATGCATGGACCGGTGCATGGTCTGCTCTTGGACCACCATATTCAGTTTGCTGTGAATTATTATGCAAAATGTTCATTAAATGTACGAAGAAGTATTTCTAGGTTAATGATTGATGATATGACTCGTACAGTATGAAGGCTACAGTAGCCTAGCTAATGTTAACTAGCATTACCAACCTCCCTGCAAAACTCACCACACAACTTTGTAGGTCTTGTCCCTCATGCTGGCCCTTACAAAACCCACAAGCTAACCCTCGGACACACAACAGTCAATAATGTGACCCGATTTAAAGTGGTTTTCACCCCTTTGGACACTCTTGATTTCGTCCTTGAAACAGTGAAATATTCACGGGGGCATGGACGGTTTGCTAACCATTTTACTGCAGTGTCTAGCTGCTAGCCGGTGGTAGCATCCAGCTTGCATGTGCTATCAGTTGGCTAGCTAGTTCAAAAGTTGAAGTACTTGGGATACAGGGCTTTTTATGCCTCGACTAAGTTGATATTTCCTATAAACAACAATTCATGTTCATAGAAACAACAAGGTCACTAAAACATTATATTAATGTTAGCAGCATTAGAAAGGCTAATGATTAGCCTATCGGCTAGCTGAAAAGTTAAGTGTTTAAACTAGCATTTACAGTGTTCTATTTGAAGGTGTATTGGCCCTGACTAAGTTTGTGAGATATATAAACCACAATCCTTGTTGATACAAGTACCAATGTTCGTCTAGAAAGTTTTTATTCACATTAAGATTTTCGCCATAGGCATTAAAAGACTCCGCTATCTTTGTCAATAATTTTCGCTGATAAAGTTTCAAACTATGATCATAACGGCCTTTCCACCAATCAGAGGCATCACTGTGGGATTGTGGGATTGTTCAGGATTGTGGGTAATGAAGTACTTATCCAAGACATCGCGATTAAAAGACATTTATTTCAAAACAAGGTTAGTGCCCGTTGAATTTTCGCCCTCTATATGACCATATACAATCGCTTAGTACAGCCGTAGCTGGTTTTGAGTCTACCAAGTTTTTATGGCTTATACCCGAATTGTCAATTGAGAAATTGCATTGAATTCTTACTTCCGGAAACTCCTGTGGGCGGGACTGTGATGCTCTATGCAAATAGAGGTTTGAGAAGAGGCCTATGTGATGACTCTGTCCATATATTTTATTGTCTATGGTTATACCGGTAACTTGCCTGAACCATAGACAAAGAAATGGACGAACAGACTCCATTGTTTTCAATGGGAGGGCACTGACACAAATTGAATGTTTTTTCAGTTGGCCTCCCATCGTACTGCGCAGACTTGAACTTAACTTTGTGACGTTAGCCATCAAAATGAATCTTGTAACTCGTCTGATAGATGGTTCACACTGAAATTATTCAAAGTCATCAAAGTTAAACATTTATTTATTTATATTATTAACATCATCATCACAAGTGATATCAAGTCGTGTTCATGTTGAAACTACCAGATATGATTATCTTCAAACACAGTCAATGGTAAAAAAAAAGAAAGTTATAGGCCTGATCTTCTTTCCACTTTTCTGACCTACTGTCAATCCATCGAAAACCTCTTAAATGATTAGTGCCGTTTTTTTGTCTTTTTGTCTATCCTCCTTCCCTTCCTTCCTTCCTTCCTTCTACCCATCCTAGTCCCTCCTCCTAATTAATATGAAGGAAACGAGGAAGGAATGATAGGAGGAGGAACACATCACCCCAGTTCTGGCCAATCTTCACTGGTTGCCAGTGAGTTCTAGGATTGATTTTAGAATCCTCCTAATAACCTTTAAAGTGTTACATGGTTTGGCACCTGACTATTTAAAAGATTAATTAACCCTCTACTGTCCGGCTCGGCCCCTCAGATCCTCCAAACTGTGACTTTCTTTACCAGAAAGTAAACTGTCAACTAGGGGTGTCTAAAAACCCAGTTATATACAATTGCCTTCCTTAGTGAATGATTCCACTTATAGCTCTGCTAATTATCTTATACAGTGTCGACATAAGAGTGACATGATACTGTCATGAACGTGTCATAAACAAGTCATAAATGTTTATGACATAACGCTTCTATTATTAAGTGACATTCGGTTTTTGTCATAACAAGTTAAGGTTAGGTTTAGTGTTTTGGTTAGGATTAGGGTTGGGGGTAAGGATTAGGGTTAGAGATTAGGGTTAGGTTTCATGTGTTATGATAGTGTCATATGTTCATGACAGTGTCATGTCACTCTTATGTCGATACTGTCAAGTAAAGTGTTACCATTTATTATTGGGGGCCAAGCAGCAAAGCTGCGAGGCAACCCACAGTGATTCTACGTTTTCTTATTATTATAACGAAACACTCATTTGCCATTGAACCATACAGTAAAAAGTTAGGAAATTTGGCACATTGATTCGGTACAGTAATATGATTAATTTCACTAAGTTTCATGTCAAGTGCTCTAGCGCCACCATTGTGTCAAATTTTGCATTACATCTATGCGGTTAACGTTTCAACCGTACACATTGAGGTGTATTTGGAATCCTTGGATGAAGCCAAACTCAACGCACCCCATGATGTCAATTTCCACCATATTGGACCTTACGCCATATTGGATTTCATCAAAAACACTTAAAAGTTTTCACAGGTCACAAAATGTGTCCGATTTTCACGAAACTTGACGCAGATCATCGTCAGACCATGACTCATAAAGGCATTGCTTTTTGGAGCCATATTCAAAACCTGTCGGCCGTCACGACCAATCAACAGGAAGTGAAGTAATATCTCAGCAAAGCTTTCATGTATCAAAACCAAACTCAATACATGGGGTCAGGACCCAATTAGGAGGATGCTCAATAAATTTGATGACTTTTCACCTATAGGTGGCGCTATAATAAGCAAAATTACGTTTTGGCCTGTAACGGGTGATGTGTTTGGAATTAGAACTTACTAGTGGTGTCTGTTAACCCTTACAAGCCCGACCGTTCTAATTTCGTTAAAATTTTAACGATGACCAATCATCTAATATCTCAGCTGTCCAATGACTGATTTTATTTCTGAAATCTTCCCCGTAATGCTGACAACATAAGCTTCCATTTGATATGATTGGTTAAGGGGTTTATGGCTAAAATGTTTTGGATACTTGAAGATGAGTCGTGAAAAAACTTTTCACTTCAGTCGTTACATTTTAACATGGACCGCCAGATGCCACCTGCACTTCGTTGGAGTTTACCTCGACTGGAAACCACACAGCTGGATAAACTGAGGTAATATATATTTTACATCGTTTCTAGTTATGGTTAATCTTAATTTGTAGTCATAAAATCATGTTATTTGACAGTAATATGCTTTCTCATCAGCGTCAACATTATGGCATAGCGGGGGCTAAGTGCATCGTCATGTAACTTTAGCTAGCTGCATTACTCTGAATTGCTTGCAGTATTCTCGTTTGCTTTTGATATCAGTTATTTTCATTTGACAATTTCATTTAAAAACCTGTTAGTATATAACCTGTAAGTAAGTTTGTTTTCTAGTACTAATTTGCTTGTTAGGTAAGCATTATATTGGCAAGTCAGTATAGCATACCAAAGCTGAATAAATCAATGGGCCGGCGTTTCTAAGTTAAGGTTCTCTTACATGAAATAAGTTGAGCGATATTTTTACTCCTCTCAATATGTAGTTGTAGAAAACAAGATGTGAAATCACGGATTCTGTCAGAAATGTAGTGCTAATTGACGTATTGCCTCTCATCGGGTTGTTACCTCGCTAGGCAGTTTGTAGTGAACTGTTTTACCTTGCTTCTAAATTACAAACATCAGACGTGCTTGTCTCAACATTTTCTAAGATGGCATGACTTGATATTCTACTCTTCTCAATATGTAGTTTTATAGAAAACATGATGTGAAATCACATATTATGTCAGAAATGTCATTATTGCATTTAAGCAGTTAGTTACTAGGTGAAATGTAATCTGTCTTTATCTTAATGCCAGCCAGGCAATCAGATTTAGGGTAGCTAAACCCATGTGTAATAAAATGACTTTTCATACTTCTAAATATTTTTGAGTTACTCAAAATGCTTCAATAGTTTAGGCTACCTCTTCTTGTGTATGTATGTGCACACACGCACACATATGTAGTTTTGTGATTTTTTTTTTTTAAATTAATAAATGTATTACATTTGTATGATTTTACTGTTGTTTCAGATGGAGGATGACAAGACCTACACAGACCTCCTTGCAGGCCTGAAGAGGTGGCTGACTGCTGATGAGCTTGCGCTCACAATGTTGAAGACCATGTGAGGATGGAGGAAGAAGGTATAGATTTAGGTGGCGTGCGTAGGGTGGTGTAGACTGCCACTAAAACACTGTGAAATAGACTTGTTATGTTGATTTTTATGTTGTTGTCCCAGGCATATGTGGTTTTACCCACTGGAACGGGTGGGAGGTTGTGCTTAGTAGGCCGTCAGATGCAAACACACAGTGCAGGGGCATGGGGCTAAGAGAACCCAGAAGAGTTTCACAGTTTTCTGGGATTGATCATTGACATGGGACTTCACTTCCCTCCCTAATATCCATTGCTACTGGGGAACCAAGTCTCTGAAGGGATCAGGGAGCGTTGACCAAATGAGAAATACATATTGTGTACACTTTTTCTCCATTGACATTGCTGTTTCAGTAGTTTCTTATTATTTCAAGTTTGGCAATGCAGAATCTGGTGTTGAACCTAGGTTTGGTAGCTACAGCCAGAAAGACTGGCGAAAATCTATCACAACAGCTGGCAGGCATTTCCGTCAAAATTTCAGCCTCGCCTTCAGCTGCTCCAACTACTACTCTGTCGTCTTTTCATCAAGTACATATTCTTGTACAGCAGGAGCCAAAGAAAAATTGTTGGCTTTGTTATAAAAACAATACATAATAACACTAAAGTAGCTTGTATGGCCTGGAGTTTAGCGGTAGGTGACTGCTTTTTGGTAAAACAAAATTGCTGTCAGATTTGGCATTCTACAGAAGGGGATGCGTTTCGTTATGAGTCATAGGTCCTCTGTGTTTAACCTTCAGGTTCCCCACCCCACCTTTCCCTATCCTCCTCTGTGTGTGTGTGTGTGTGTGTGTGAGTTTGTGTTTATATGTGTGTATGTGTTTATTCTCAACAGGCTTGTTCTATGTAATCCACTTTCAAATGTTTAGACACATTGATTTTTGAGTGATGTTGAAGTTGATTGTATTCCTAGCTTTTCATAAATAATACATTTTATAGATGTATATCATTTTCATATTACATTAATTTATATAAGGAAGTTGTATCTGTTGAATCAAATGTATTCTATGTCTCTTCAGAATTGATCTTCAATAAATATACAGTATACTTACTTCCTGTATTACTGGTAAGGTACATGTTTTTCTTTTATATATCATTATTGTTGACTGTAGCATTTGCTTATATACAAATAAATGGTTTATTCTTATGGACCAAATAAATCTAAACCATTGTGTCTGACTTCATTATTAGTTTTTATGCATACTTTTATGTTTTTGGTGAGAAAGAGAATGTGAATTCTGTCAACATTCTAAATCCCGTTTCCTGCATTATTTTACACTTATCACTTAATTTATCATAACTTTTGAAAGGTTAATGATATTCCAATTCAGTCTTTTTTGTTAAATAGCCCACAACTTGCTGAACATGTCATACACTCTATATTTTTCTCTATCTCGTATAGAAATATGATGAAAATTCATTTTATGCGAATGAAATTCAATTTTAACGAATTTTCGTATACATTTGGAGAGGATTTTCAAAGACTGTTCATTACTATATCAACATTACCATATGTATTTTACATCATTTGATAGAACTGACCCTTCTGATTACAATGGTATGTAAGGAGGTCATCCAGCACCAAAAATGGAATGTTCGGCACGGGCACGAAAGGGTTAATACTGTGGGAGGTCCTAAATCCGACAGATGTGAATTTGTGACGTCAACATAATTGATCCGGCTGCCATATTGGATTTAATCAAAAACCCTTAAAAGTTTTCACAGGTCACAAAGTTTATCCGATTGTCACGAAACTTGACGCAGATGATCATCATACCATGATTCACAAACGTATTGCTTTTTGGACCTATATTCAAAACCCGTTTCCTGTGACGACCAAAGTTTGGCGGCGAAGCCTCTACAGGAAGTGAAGTGATATCTCAGCAAGGCTTTCACTTATCAAAACCAAACTCGGTGTATGGACTCACGAGCCAATTAGGAGGATGCCCAAGAAATTTGGTACATTTTGACCACTGTGTGGTGCTATAATCACAGGAAGTATAGTCATATTTCAGCAACGCTTTGACATAAAAAAAACAAAGTCAGTACATGGGGTCAGGACCCAATAAGGAGGAGGCTCAATAAATTGAATGACCTTTGACCACTAGGGGGGGCGCTATAATCACAGGAAGTGGGCCAAACTTAGTGGAAACCAAACTTAGTATATGGATTTGGGACCTGAGGACACAAAATACATTTGGTGACTTGCAACCACTAGGGCGGCGCTAGAGTAACAGAAGTTTAGGTCATATCTCAGCAATGCTTTCACGTATCAAAACCAAACTTGGTTCATGGACTCAAGACCACATCCTGAGGACACACAATAATGTTAGCAACCTTTCAACACTATGGGTGCTATAATTTGCAACACTTTCTCGTATCGACACCAAATTTGGTACATGGACTTGGGACCACATCCTGAAAATGCTCAATATATTTAGTGACCTTTGAACACTAGGGGCGCTATAATTATCAACACTTTCTCGTATTGACACCAAACTTGGTACAGTGGGCATCGCTTTCAAATGGCCACTTCAGTCGCGCATTACGAGGCGTGAAGCTGCGTGAAGCTTTAGTACCACTTTCAGCCACTGTGCGTCGCTCTGCCACTGTACATCGCTCTGTCAGTAGCCTGACTGCCGCCCCTTCTGAAAAAGCAGGAGGCTACCAAACATAATTGTTACAGAGAGGAATCCCAGCCTACGAATTCAATAACAAAGTAAATCATGCATAATTAAACATTACCTCGATTAAGGCTACTTGGGTATGGCTTAAGGCTTGACTACACGGTGGTAGCGAAAATCAAAATCTGCTATGTTATTGTCAGTGTTGGGGGCAATGCAACTACGCAAATCAAAACAGTGTCTTAATTTGCCCTACTTCTTGACTGCAATGTAGTCAATTGACTGCTTGACATGTCCTTTTTATTTTTCTGTACAATAAACAAATACATCTGCTTTATGCCGCAGAATTACATTCATATTTGGCTGACTGCAGACGCGCCACTTCCCTCCCGATATTCCAAACTTAAGATAGTAGCCTATACAAAAAGCAGACTATCATAAAAATTCGTTAAAACGAATAGCTATTTGCAATTTGACAAAACACTGGTCCTCATTTTGCGAATGCGAGGACGATATGAGCCTGTTGCATTTAGTTAGATGTCCGAGTCACGCATGTTTGAAAACCACTGGCTCGTAATCACAATAATTTAACACACGACAGTTTGATAGCCTACTTCATCATGTCCCCATGCCTACATTTTTGTGAGTAGCATAGAGATCGTTAAAAAAAAAACAACTTTATCAAACAATAAAGTAGCCTATGTCTCTCCGTTTGGGACATCGAAAACTTATATTTTTAATAGGGTAGACTACCGTCGGAGATGCTGACTGGCAAAGGCCTCGGGATAACACGTTATCTCCACTATCATCAGTCATGCCCCTTGATCAAAGTGGGGAATTAAATAAAAGTTTGAGAACCACTGGCTTAACAAGTTACCTGCAGTCCAGAGCAATATTCTGATGATCGGCGATGATATCGGCAAATGTTTGTTTTCCAAAGTAAGAATTTCACTTGACCATGCACCTTCGACAATGAATAGCTCATTACACTTGTTACTGTTAAACGTAGGCCTAACTGGTATTATTACAAACATTATTCTGTGTCCTAAAACTGGCATATTTTATGGCATTGTGTCATGTAAATTCGTTGCAAAATCTAGAGAAATGTGTGAGGTGGTCAGGGGGGGACAATTGAGACACACATTGGATTGTGTTATTACTTGAACATTCCACACATATCCACAGCTGTGGTATGCCTATCAGGGGCAGGAGGATTACTGTTAGCGCAGGCTTTATATAAAATTATTCAACAGAAGGCCTCGAATGCAGGCTTGCCCTGTGGTTTGCGCAGCCTACAGTTAATAACAGATCCGCCACAATGTGCGGTATGATGCTTTTTTACGAGCTAGATGTTTTTGGTGCCCTAAGCACACTGCATGTTCTTAAATAACAATGATCATCAGTAATATTCGACCATTAATTTGTGTAAATGGGCAAGTGTGACCACCTTGATTGGCTGATGATTGTAACGCGGGCATGATTCCAAACACCTCCCTTACGATGATGAGTGACAGGTCTCAGAATGCGTGCGGAAGGACGGAAGATGATAAATAACTGGGGCCGTAGGCTATTCACAAAGGCTTTTATCTTACCACTAGGAGTAGGCTACTCCTAAATCGCACTAAAAGATTTTAGCTTGGAGTTTTCTCTTAAAAGTTATTCACAAAGCCTTTCAGACAACTCCTAAACTAGGAGTGAGTCTTCGTTGCTATAGATGACGTCATTACTCATGCACGAGCTTGACTGAAGTGACCACCTTGATTGGCTGACGATTGTAACGCGGGAATGATTCCAAACACCTCCCTTCCGATGATGAGTGACAGGTGACAGGTCGGAGAATGCGTGAGCTACACAAGTAATGAGAAGGACGGAAGATGATTAATAACTGAATAAAAAGGCCTAGCCTAAATGAATAAAGAGTAAGGCAAAACAAATAGCCTAGCCTAATGAAACATAGGCCTATGGATTGATGCAGTACCTTTGCAACATTGTTAAATTAATCTGTCACCATATGCCTAGGCTACGTTTGCAAAGAGAACATTTTAATTTGATTCACAATGAAATGTTACATTTAATTTACATGTTAACAATGAGTAGTTTTGGTTGTTGTTGGTGGTGTTATTGCATTCCTTTTATGAATGCAAAATTGTTCCCTCGCGATTGGAAGCTCCTGTTGCCGCATAGCGCATTTCAAAACATCGCAATGTAAAATGCTGTTTATGAATAGGTCTTAGTGAGTTAGGAATCCTCTCGACTTCTTTTAAGCTGTCCCAAACTTTTAGGTGCTACTTTTAGGTCTAAAATGCTTTGTGAATTACTTTTTGTGAAAAAAATAGTTAGGAGTGACACGCCCATTATTTTTAGGAGTTGCTCCTAAATTCGCCAGTTAGGAGCTACTTTTAGCCTTAAAATTCTTTGTGAATACGGCCCCTGAATAAAAAGGCCTAGGCCTAGGCCAAATAGCCTAGTAGCCTAATGAAACATACGGATTGATGTAGTATCTTTGTAACATTATTAAATTATTCTGTTACTATGTCTACGTTTGCAAAAGAGAACATTTTAATTTAATTCACAATAATGCTACATTTAATTTACATTTTGACAATGATTAGCCTAGTTTTGGTTGTTGTTGGTGGCGTTATTGCATGTTAGTTATGCCTACAATGCAAAATTGCTTCCTCACGATTGAAAGCTCCTGTAGCTGCATAGGATTTCAAAACACGGCAAAATGCCGCAGGTTTGTGAATAGGTCTGTGAGTTCTTTTAAGCTGTCAGAGGTGGGAAGGTGTGATTTGTTGGGGGCAGGGCCGGATTAACTGGTCACAAATGTCTGATGGCCCTCCTTCCCCCCCAGCTAACGTGAATCGGGTGGTCAGTTAATAGGCTGAAGATTTTTCCTGCCATCTAAGGCAGCGGTCCCCAACCAGCGGGCCGTGGCCCGTACATTTCTAACCGGGCAGTAGCCTACGACATGAGTTTAAAAAAAAAATGCATGCAAACTAAACTCAATTTAATTCGCAATAATGTCATGTTTTTACATGGCATAGGCCTATATGCAGTTGTTTGATTGCACGCATGTTTGCATTTTGCAAGGTCTATTTTCTTACGTCTGTCCCGCCTTCAACACTTTACATATTGCCTTCAGCGCTGCGCAGCCTCAGGTCAGCTCACTTCACTTGATCAGTTCTTGGCGAACGGTAGTGTCACACGAAGTTAGCTAAACTGCTAGAATGAGCAACAAAAAACAAGCATCTTTAGCAGACACTGGCCAGGGTGTTTAAGTTGCGAGAGCCGCTGCAGAGATTTCTTACAGAAAAAAAGTCACCGTTAGCTGCACATTTTAGTGATGAGGACTGGGTGTCAAAACTCGCTTACCTATGTGGCATATTCGGGTTCCTTAATGACCTCAACCTGTCACTCAAGGGGAGAATGACGACTGTCTTTAAACTGGCAGATAAAGTCGCTGCATTTAAAGCCAAGCTTGATTTGTGGGGACGACGAGTGGACCGGGGTGTATTTGATATGTTCCAAACAGTAGTGGGGGTTTTGGGAGAGACTGAGGCAGGGCCCTTTCTCTTCGTGAGCTGGTGCTGATCACCTTGTTGCGCTTTCAAATGAGTTTGAGCGTTACTTCCCATCCTCCAAAGATCCACAGCAAACCAATGAGTGGGTCCGCAACCCATTTGTCAATATCCCGAATAGTCCTAACATGTCAGCGCAGGAGGAAGAGCAGTTGCAAATGACGGTGGTCTTAAGAGTGTGTATGAGGAAACCTCTCTGGCAGGTTTTTGGATCAAAACCAAAGCAGAATATCCCGAGATAGCCGTAAAAGCGCTGAAAACGTTGTTACCATTTCCCACCATGTATCTATGCGATCGAGGCCGGGATTTCTGCAATGACTGCAACTAAGACCAAATTGCGCAATCGACTGGACATTTCAAACACACTGAGGGTGTCACTGTCTTGTTGCAGGGAAACAAGCACAGGGCTCCCACTGATTATATTCGTAATGCACGTTTAGTTCCCATGTTTTGTTCCCATATTTTGTTAAGCATGTTCACACTTGATAGATGTAGCTTCAAGTTGTTCAATTTTCATAGTTCATATTGTTCAATTTTCACTTCTTCAAGTTCACGTTTTTCACGTTTTTAAGAGTTCGTTACCTTCACTGTTCATACATAACTGGAGCTAGTTCTTTTCAAGTAATGCATGCACAACATATGGAACATGGAACCCCCGAACCCCCAATCCCCCCCACGTCCGTGAAAAAAAAATGTGAATCAAACCGGTCCATGGTACGTAAAAGGTTGGGGACCCCTGATCTAAGGCACGAGCGCATCTGTGAGGCCAAGGCTCACCAAGTAGCTCGTTTGTTTACAACTAACATTTCATTTAATTAAACTGCTTTATAGGCTATGCCAAAATAGTTTTTAACATTTTGAATATTAGTGTCGGGTGAATTGAAATGTTCTCAAAGTAGCCTTATGGCTGAAAGCTGCTTGGGATCCCCCCCGTCAAGCAATATAACCATACAAACGCGCTTCCTGCACTCATTGTTTCAAAAGGAGTAATTTCGGCTTTGTCAGAACTGAAGAGCTGTGGACGGCACGGCACGGCATGCCCAATGAAAATAAATTAACGCAACGCAACACAACACAGACACCGCTTCTCTTGCGTCAGTCACTGACATGAACGAAACACAGAACCCGCTTCTCTCACAGCAGTCACTGACAGTAGCCTAGAATAAATGCATGGGGAAAAACACTTCCCCATGACAAAGACATCGTAAAACACTGAAAGTTAATATTTTGTCACTACCCAGTAAACAAAATAAAGTCCTGGCGACGTCCCCTAAAGGTCCCCTGGTGAACGTTACCTCCTCGACATTGTGTAGGGTTCCCTTTACGTCCCGCTGACCTCTGTTCGAGGAGGTCTAAAAAGGCGTCCACGAGACTTTGAGAGGGCGTCCTGTAATGGTCACCAGCGACGTTATGCGGCAAGAACGTTTATATTTCCGCGATGGTAAAAAAAAAAAAAAACATGAGGCGCGATTTAGTATGGTAGGCTATTACATCCTGTAAGTCTCAGCGTTGCTAGGAGAGAAGGAACATGAACATGCATTAACGACTTGTTCTACAACTACACAATCAACTTCACTCACCTCATATTTTCACGCATGTATGAAATGCATTACACTAATGATGAGTAGACATGGACATTTATACCGGGCTAGGATGTGCTGCTTTCACATCTATGGTGTCATTTTCTTAATAAACTAATACGACGTTTTAATGGGCATACCCCGTAGCATATTGTTCAAAATCATCAGAGTAGGCCTAGGCTAGCCTAAGATAAATTGTTCAAACCATATTGTTTCAAAATATTAAAAACTAATAATAGCCAAAAATACTAAATGAATCGCAATGTATGCTGGGAAGCAAAACTCAACATGAAATAAAGTACATGAAACATAACTAGAATGCATTGACGTTATATCCACTCATTTTCTTGGACCTGTGATCAAACAGGGACAGCCTATAAATGTAAGCCTATCTTCCTGGAACATTGCAGATAAAGAAAAAATTATCGTTTTCTCTGAATGCTCTTTGTAGCCAACTTTAAGATGAAATAAATAGATTCCAGATGTTTCTATTCTATATCATTGTTTTATTAATAAACAGTAAGGCTCTGGTGAGGCAGAGAGCTTGCTCCTCATCAGAAATCTCATCGGATATGTGCACTCTTTGCTATTTCCACAAGGAGCTGCTGTAACATCGGGGACAGCTATGCGTGACACTTTTAAACGTGAGCATGCGTCAAATAAATTACAATGACATTTAAACGTCATGAAGAAGCAGTATCCTTAATTCTTCTGCAATGTAGAGCTAGATCGTTTTGCTTTACAAATTAAGTAGTCACTTCTGTTGCTAGACAACCCTAAACAAATGCTACGTGGTCTGTTTTTAACATTTCTCTAGTTTTATTGCATCGTATTCAGCTCCAAAAGTCGGTTCAGTCCCAATTCGGCCGTGTGTGTGTTTCTGAAAATAAAACAGATAATAAGTACGTGACTACGTTAAATAAACCACTGCCTATTTAGAGCATGTTACATGCATCACGTAATGACAGTTATCTGAAGAAATGCGCATTGTAGGCTAAGCTAGAAGCTAACGTTACACCAAGCATCAGCGAACATGAATTTGATAAAATCCCTTCCCTAGTTTGTAACGTTATACATTAACGTTAAACTCAAAATGTATGTGCTACATAATTCGCAGACATGCTGAATTATGTAGCACATACATTTTGAGTTTAACGTTAACAACCCTTTTCCCAATTTATGAAGTTGTGCGTCTATGAGCAAAGTAGTTCTATTTTGCTCATAGATGCACAACTTCATAAACTGTATGATATGTTGCCTTAGACTATGGTAGGCTAATGCAGCTACTGCTAGAGACTAGATAGATAGATACTTTAGTCATCCCCAGACGTGTAACGTGAAGTCGTGCATGGATGTGATGTCTTCGTCCTGCAGGCAGTAGCCAGATCGCTCTCAACTCCGCTGCCATGTGTGAATAAACAAACGTCCCCCCCATGTCCCCGGTATAACGTTATTGTCGGGTCCTTAGGAGGTATTTGAAATGACCAAATGCAAATGTCATCCGAGGGACCTGACGGTGACGTCCCCAGAAAGCCCTGCACCGGACGTCACGCAATAACCAAACGATAACTTGCTCCAGACGTCAATAAGGTCACCGGAACGTCCGCTAGAGAACATGACGTTCGGGACCAATCGGGGACGTCGTAAATGTCGGCATAAGGTCCGGGGGACGTCCCATGTTTGTCGGGTAGCAACATATTGGAACTCTCCCTATTACCGTCGGTCACGTATTTCCACCGTCTTGCGTGTATGTGTCACTTATATCCATTTCTATACAAACCAAGACAGCGGACTCCTAAAGAGACGCAACCACCCACACCATAGGTGTATCTAAATTAGTTATGTACCAAAAATGACATTTTACCATGACTCAAAGAGTGTTGTAAGGCTGCGTGTACACAACCGCTTGGAGCTCCAGTGGAATTTTAATTCTCGGTCTAACCGTCCATGTGCCGTTGAAACGGTGTAAATAGGCGACCCATCAGGCCAGCACTATAACTCTGAGCGTGGTAAACAAAACAAAATCGGATATTCCAGGCAGTAAATGCTTCCGTTAAGAACCAAACCAGATTTTGTTCAAATCTACACACCTATGGCTACTGAAAAATGTAAGGTTAATTTAGCAAAAGTTATTTTGAAGGGTTAAAAAACATCGTTGTTTTAGAATTTCTGAACAAAAGTGGTGATAATTGGGGGTGTTACGATACATCTGTCCTTTGTCAAATGTGTTATGTTCCAAGTAGCCTATGCATAATTCTGCTGCATAAAGTTGTATGTTTATGACATTCAAGCAAGGAAAACGATGATTTGAAGACATCTGTTTCGTTGGAAGGGCAAAGGGTAGCAACATGGCAACACAGAGACAGGCCCGATGGCAGGGTTGTTATGAGAGTATTAAAATATGGGATAGCCTATTCTACGGCAAGACAGCGGGGGAAAGTTAAAATACGTGATAAACACGGAAAAAGTTGGCATGCATTGTTTCGGTCCCCATGCACAGGGATTATTTGTCATATTATTTATCACACATGATTATTTGTGAAATTGTGCAAACAGGCGCAACACATTTGAAAAGGAAGGACTGGTAGCATGCAAGCTCACGAAAGATTGATTTAAGAACGTTATCACAGTGTGTGGCTGTGGCGCAAAGCAGCACGGGCGGAAGACATGCGACAATTGGCAAGGGAGGGTCATGTCTTTTTTAACAATTCTGTCGGAGGGTCATTGAACAATTTCTAGCAGGCAAGGGAGGGTCATGCAACATTTGACTGAAGCACTCAAAATTTCTCTGGTGGCCCCTTCAATAAATAATGAACAGTCCCTAGATTGCTGCTGGGCTATATGTCTTGGTTCATGTCCGTTAACAACTCATTGCCATTAATCAAAAAAATAACCGCTAATGAAGTAAACTTGTGACCATCAAAATCGTTTATCGCCTGTAACTCTGTGATAACAGGACGTAACAGGAAGGCATTTGGCTGAGCAACGGAGGTTAATATGCTCTATATTTTGTCCAAATGATGTCTGTCTATCATCGTTGCACTCGGAGAAAACCAGAATGTTTAATTTGTCCTGCGTTTCTTCACGGCTGCAAACGGGATTCACTCATGAGTTAACCAAATATTTCTTTATTAGGGCAGGGCAGGCATATTTCTGGCTATTAAATTATTTCTAAACCAGTCTGCTAAAGTCTGTAGTAAAGTCTGTGTAGGGTTTTCCAGGCTCCATTTCTTTTTACGAGACATCCTGCTCACTTGAGCCATCTACCGGTTGTTTGGGTTGTTGCAGTGTCTCACTGGGAAAATACAAATTAAAGTCGTGTGATACCGCGTGATCCCACGCGCGGACCGCGAGTGAAGCTGGCCAAGTCGAAGCACTGCCCACTGTATGTGGTCTCATGACTACAACCTGAGGACGCACAATAAATTTGGTAATGTTTGAGATGTGCGTATATGTAGGGGGCTTTTGGGGTGTGTGGGGGAGGAGGTTTATCTGTTAATATATATGTGTGTGTTTGTGTGTGTGGGGGGGGGGGGGTTAATTGTGTGTGTGTATAATTTAACAACATTGCGTTGCCAGGACAACTCCTGCTCAACTGCTTGGCCCCCTCATTGCTGCTTGCAGCTATATTTGGGGGCCAAGCAGCGAAGCTGCGCGGCAACCCATAGTGATTCTACCTTTTCTTCTACGTTTTCCTATTATTGGGGGCCAAGCAGCGAAGCTGCGAGGCAACCCATAGTGATTCTATGTGTTCTTATTGGGGCCAAGCAGTGAAGCTGCGCGGCAACCCATAGTGTTTGTACCTTTTCTTATTGGGGGCCAAGCAGCGAAGCTGCGAAGGCACCCATTGTGTTTCTACCTTTTCCTATTATTGGGGGCCAAGCAGCAAAGCTGCGAAGGCACCCATTGTGTTTCTATTTGTTCTTATTATTATTATTGGGGGCCAAGCAGCGAAGCTGCGAGGCAACCCATAGTGATTCTATGTTTTCTTCCCTATTATTGGGGGCCAAGCAGCGAAGCTGCGAAGGCACCCATTGTGTTTCTATGTTTTCTTATTATTATTGGGGGCCAAGCAGTGAAGCTGCGAAGGCACCCATTGTGTTTCTACCTTTTCCTATTATTATTATTACGCTTCCGTCATTGAAGTCAATAGAACCGTCTGGTGAAAAGTTGTGAAATTTGGCACACCGATTTGGGACAGTCCCCTGATTAATTTCACCTAGTTTCATGTTGGCACTTCAAGCGCTCTAGCGCCACCAACAGGCCAAAGTTGGACGTGCGTTCCTGCACGTAACTTTTGACCTGTTGACCCGATTTTGAGCTCATATCTCAGCAACCCTGCCATGCATCATAACCAAACTTACTACATATATTCATGACCCCATTAGGAGGTCGCTCAAAAACTTTGGTGACCTTTGACCTGTAGGGGGTGCTGCAATTAGCAATATTGCATTTTCATCTGTAGTTGCTTATGTGTTTTATCAATCTTTTATTTTTTGATGTGAAACTGATGACATGTTCCATCCAGTTAATTCTGATGCATGCGTGGAATGGCGGTGCGGGACAGGGTGGAACGGGCAGGGGTGATTAGGTGGGGGGGCTGGCTGGCGGAGGCGGCGGCAATACTCAGCCCTGTTTCAGCCCTACAAAGTCAGTTATGTTTTGATGTGACACCTGTTGAAAGTGTTGATCGCGGGTGTCTGCTGAGTTCTATCTTGTCGCCGTGGCTACTCCGGCCTATTCTGCTTGGCCCCCTCATTGCTGCTTGCAGCTATATTTAGGGCCCGAGCACCGAAGGGCGCAAGGCCCTATTGTTTTTGTAAGGATTATTACGGCCCGAGCACCGAAGGGCGCAAGGCCCTATTGTTTTTGTAAGGATTATTATTATTATTATTATTATTATTATTATTGTTATTCTACTTTTTTGCTTTCCTGTTTTTGAGGTGGTTAACATGGTCGGAAACTCTTGAAATTTGGCACGCACGTCAGGTGTCACGCATCGCAGTTAGGTACAAGAGCTTGACCCCGGGCGTGGCCCAGGGACTCGCTAGCGCCCCCTTAGGTGACTGATCCCGTGGTTGGCAAATATTTAGAGGTGGTTAACATAATCGAAAAGTCTTGAAATTTGGCACACACATCAGGTGTCACACAAAGCAGCTAGGTAAAAATGCTTGGCCCTGGGCATGGCCCATAGACTCGCTAGCGCCCCCTTAAGCCCCCGTAGATGACTGATCCCGTGGTGGGCATATACTTTCAGCTACACACATCAAATTTGGTAGGTGTGTGTATCTCCCCAAGATGAACAACTTTCGTATGTACAATGCATTAGCCACGCCTAACAGGAAGTGAGGTATTTGGGATTTTGTGCAGACTAATATGTGATGAAATATGTGATGAATCATGATGCCAAAAGAGGTGCTTCCCATGGGTGAAAACGCATGAAATTTGGCACACACATCAAGTGATACAGTGAATAGACAGGGATAAAAGCTTGGCACCGGGCGTTGCCCAGGAACTCCATAGCGCCCCCTTATGTCACTGTGACTTGTGGTTGGCATATAGTTTTCGATACACACACCAAATTTGGTGGGTGTATGTAACTCAGGTTAATAGATATTATGATTATGATGATATCCAGACACCCAATGGGCCTGCCTGGCATAGCGCCACCACCTGGTCAAGCAGGAAATGTGCCAGAAATGGACAATACCTTAAGTGATTGATCTGAAAGTTTACAAACATTTTGGATATCATTATTGTGATGATATTCACATGTCTAATTTCCATGTCTAACATAGCGCCACCATCTGGCCAACCAAAAAGTGTATCAGAAATGTTCTTTGCTTAAAATGAATGGGCTGAAAGTTTACAAACATTTTGGATATCATTATTGTGATGATATTATGTCTAATTCCATGATGACCATCTGGCCAACCAAAAGTGTATCAGAAATGTTCTTTGCTTAAAATGAATGGGCTGAAATTTCTCAGGTTAATATATATTATGATTATGATGACACCCAATGGGCCTGCCTTGCATTGCGCCCCCACCTGGCCAAGCAAGTACATGTGGCAGAAAATAAAATACAAAAACAAATAGCACACGCATCAAATATGTACATTTCACAAACCCACCACATCGGTGCTTTGTTGGATTCCGACATGTCACGGGTTGCGGCCTGCAGGTGCTCGGGCCCGCCATTGCCGCTTGCAAACACCCCCAATTATTATGGAAATTCTAAAACAATGATGTTTTTTACCACTTCAAAATAACATTTGCTAAATAAACCTTACATTTTTCAGTAGCCATAGGTGTGTAGATTTGAACAAAACCTGGTTTGGTTCTTAACGGGAGCATTTACTGCCTGAAATATCCGATTTTGTTTACCACGCTCGGAATTATAGTGCTGGCCTGATAGGTCGCCTATTTGCACCGTTTCAACGGCACATGAAAGGTTAGACCGAGAATTCTCATCATGAAATTAAAATTCCACTGGAGCTCCAAGCGGATGTGCACACGCAGCCTTACAACACTGTTTACAGCACTTCGAGTCACGGTAAAATGTCATTTTTGGTACATAGCTAATTTAGATACACCTATGGTGTGGGTGCTTGCGTTTCTTTAGGAAGCCGCCGTCTTGGTTTGTATAGAAATGGATATTAAGTGACACATACACGCAAGACGGCGGAAATACGGAACCGACGGTAATAGGGGGAGTTCCGATACCAGATTAATATTCATATTAAGAGAAATACTTTTTGTATTACACTTTGCCTAAAAAAGAAAAGAAAATATGCAAATGAGGCAATATCTCATTAAATATGCGTACATATAAATTCTTTAAGGTACAGATTTTATGAGGTGATCACAATGTTTACAATGACCATGTAGTGTATGTGTATGAATTCTGGTTTGATATTTTTAATTGTGTTTTGTGCTGTATTGAATGGAAAATTAATTGTATACAAACAAGGGACGCATACTGTAAGTGGGGTCAAAAATGATCCCAGCGGTTGTTTTTTTGCAATATCTTGGTCATTTTAAATTGTTATCGTTTAGTCTTCCATGTATTCCTCAAATAGGTTGTCTTTGACATGAGGCCATTTGGATTTGTGTCTAATTGGTATATTTTTTAAGTAAATGCATTTTTTGTATTAGTACCACACAAAAATGACCCCAAGCATTTTCTATGCAATTTCAAAGGTTAACCCTAGGAACCTTTTATTTTTAACAACTGTGACTATCAGGTATACATTTACCGGTGTATTATCAACAACTTTTCATAACATATCAATGTAGGAAATTACAAAAAACTGCAACATTGAACCATAACGGATTTGCATATGGCCATACCAAATATTTTAAGTAGGGAAGCACCTGTATATGTGAAGTGCATGAGTGTGCTTCATGAAGTTTTATAGAATGCCATCACTATGGTTGAGTATGTGCCCTGACTATCATACCAACATCCATGGCTTTTTGATGTTGTGGTGAAGCTGCAGACTTGCTACCCTGTAGCCCCAAGTTTGAGGCCTTTGAGGCTGATCCCTCTACTTGCTATAGGCCTACCTACCCCCTGTGTTTCTCTTTTGAGACAAATTACTTACTAAACTTTCAGAAAGACAGGTAACTTGCATGAGTGTGCATCAGTACGCATACATGAGTATGCATGGGTGTAAGTGTGCAAACTCATGGATATGTGTGTGTGGTTGTGTGTGTATATGAAGAGTTCAGATGCAAAACCCTCTAAATCCGTCTGACCACTTTTCTTTTAAATGAGCATTTCAATTCAGGCTCCTATAGGTTTTTGCCTATAAATCGATATTTCAGACCAGGAAGAGAGTGGTATTTAGTGGGTTTAGAATTTAAATTATTTGATTAGCGTATACTATGTGTGGAGAGCATCCCCTCACCATCTTTATCTCATTTTTGACATAGGTGGCATTTAGAGGCTTTTGCATCTGAACCCTTCATATACTGTACCGGAGAATGTTTGGGGAGATTTATGGAGCTTTTAACTAGTACATAACAGTGATTTTGATGATTTCCTATAATAATTTGTATTATTATAACTTCATATCTGTAAAATATTGATTTTCATTCCGCAATTGGTACAATGTTGCAAAAACTAAGTTTATATCCAACCTTGCTATTATCATTGGAACGTTAAAGTGACAAATACAAAACAACAGGTTTATTCCCTGTGTTGCAAGGTAAAACTTTGACCACAGAGTCCAGGTATGGGGATGATGATGAGACAGTGTTTCTACATTGACTTATTTGTGGCGGCCCACCACAATATCAACATTGACCACCACACAATGATTTTCCAGGTTGTACTAAATTGTACTAAAAGCAACACCAAAGAGTTTTTTGTACCATAAAATAATGTTTCCAAAATCGTTTCAGTGGTTCATCAACATGTAACAGGGTGAACGGCACTTCTGCATTCGCTTCGCGGCCCTCTATCGGCTATAACTACACTATGTTTGCCAGATCAGGTAGCGGATCTGTAGTTCAATGGAATGAGACATAAGAAACTACAAATTTGACTTGCATCTGATGTCGCAATACATTGTACTTTCATAAATCATGCAACATATTCTACCTTATCTGTGGACATTGTTACTTGCAAAGCCAGTGCTGGATAAACAAATAGCGTGTGTGCGACAGAGGGAAAGTTCTTTGGTGTTGCTTTAAGCCTGATGCTTTTTCTCTACGAAACTCCCCCTCGCTCGGTCTGAAGCTCTTTTCCTTTTCTTTGCATCTTCCGTCAAGGGTTTTCGCTGCTTCTTCGCCGGCTCTGCCATTATACACACGTTTGCAACAATCGCTAGCGTTTCGTTAGCCTGCCTCTGTGCTGTGGATGCAGGATGTAAACTGATCCTGCTTCGGTCGGCGGGTACGATACACTGAGCTTGCAAGGGGATATTCTTCCTACAGGCAGTAGGGGCGGGCAAGAGAGTCTTCATTCGCCCTGTAATGAGTCATTTAACCATATACCGACTTACGAAGATGAGTAATTAACACAAAAACGTTGCCTGGTGTCCCTTTAAATCTGGTTATCATCATAACCACGCTGCGCTAATTTGTTAAAAACTGTTGCATTCAAGTTAATTCTGCAAACCTACCACCACAAATATAATTTAATTCTGTGGGAAACACTGTGAGACCTCATTCAGTGATAGGATTTTTACAACTATAGCCTCCCTTGCATTTGCAGTACTTGCAACAACGGATACCAGCTACCAGACAGGGACACCCATTCTTGTGTGCACACTTGCCAAATGAGCAGGGATCTGGTAAACCTTCAGGTTTTGAGATTACAATCTCAGGGACTAATACACTGCCCTTTCTTACAAAACCATAAGCATCTGCATTTAAAGGTCTCATTTACCGAGAAGCCGTTTAATACTTGTCCCTTTCGAAATACTATAGCTCACTCCAAGTTGCATATGCATGCTGCACGTGAAAATGATCTTCTACCCCCATTGCCCGCATTAGCCAATGAAAGAAAATACACGGAAAAACAAGCGAATCAGAAAAAGCCTTTCCTGTGACGCTGCAGGGAAAACAATTATTCATGGCCTCGCCCACCTTGGCTTGTGACCGCCCACAGGAAGACAGAAAGATTTTGTCCAGGAGATTGTCTCTCTGCAGCTAGTAGGAGCTAACAGCAAGTTGTTAACATGGCGGAGCAAATTCGTGCCGGTGTTATTTGTGGCAATGACACATCAATGTTGCATGTCTTGCCTTAGAAAGACGAGTTGAGGAAGAAATGGTTGGAATTTACCGTTGGAACACCACCACCGAAGTATAGTGCAACATTAGTTCTGTGTTCCAATCATTTCGACCACACTCACTGTGCCTGCCTACAGTTAGAAAGTGGTTTTGCATCGATGTTCTGAAAATCTGGACCTGTAGCCCTACGCCACGACGATCGACCACCAGCTCACAGGCTGTAAGTACAAAACAAACTTTTCCACCTAATCCACTGTTACAAAATAGCATGTTCATATTCTTCATGTTAGCATGCATGAAAAGGGCACAAGCTAGGCTTAGGCTAGCCTATATTACAGGAAGCTACACCAGGCACGTAACTGAAATGTTCTGTTCGCGACGTGTAAAATCAGAGAATGTCTAATTGGAAGGGCTCTGGTAAAATCCATTAGAGGAATGGTCTATTTTTTTGAACGTAGCCTACAGGCCACGCCCCAGGTGTAGCCACTTCCATTGATTAGACCTATTGGAAGCTAATTGTTGCAGAAGACGCAACGCGAACGGAATGCTTCAGTTATGTGCCTGGTGTAGCTACACTCATAAGAAACTGTATGACCACACAACCCAGAGATTTAGCTTGTTGAACCTATACTCTTCTAATCTAAGCGTTAAACCACAAATAATAATATTGGCAACAATCTTATGCAAGGACTGGTATTGTTCTAGTCTAAACAGGGAAAATCAAAAAACACAATACCCGTGCACTAGGTTAAGTTGCCATCAGAGCCCAGGTATTACACTTCAGTCTAATTTATGTCTTCTTGCCATTATTACATTGGCCTTTGTAGGCCTACAATGATTTGTTTGATTACTTGCTGTTTACTTAGTGTTTTGTATGTCTTCCAGAGCACATCCTCATGTTGGGCTACACAGCTTTCTAGCCTACATTAGGTCATCACGTTAGAAGCAAAGGTTTGTGATCTAACTTTTATTGTTGTGCTAGTTAGTTTCTAGAAGTCTTTTTCTAGTAGGCTAATACAGGTTCTTATGTGCTCGTCAATGTTTGGGAAAGTCAATTCATGGGTTTCATCAGGTCACTTTCCACAGGTGTATAAAATCAAGTACCTCGATTATGAATGCAGACTGCATGGTGCTTGATTAATACACCTGTGTAAATGGACCTGATGAAACCCATGAATTGCAGATATAATTGATATTACTGAATGTCTTCTTGTGGGTGTGCTACTTAGGACATCATACACCTTACCACAGTCACTAAAATATTTTGTGTACTATTGTGTACTATTAGTATCTTGTAACTTGACAGTAATACACATTTATTTACTCTAGGTACCCAAACAGAATACTTCATGAAAAGTATGAGTATTGATACAAGCACTTCGGATATGTCAGGGCACACAGACTCAGGAAACAAGGTTAGGCTCAATCAAGTCGTTTTAATTTGAAAACAGCAACCAAGGCAGGAAAATTTAAACAAGGCCTTGAAGTGAAGTTAACGCTCAGAAGAACTTGACTTGACAAACAAGGCAGTCCTACATAAAGGCTCCAATTTTGCAAGAGGATATCGTCCAACAGAAAAAGTCCAATAGAAAATGTCCAACATAAAAGTTCTACAACCTGGGACGTAGCAGGAAATTCCAGAAACGAGGAGCTGGGCTTGGAAACAAGGAGCAGTCCGTAGGCTGGAGTAAGTGTCTCCGCTGAAGAGGCCAGACAGAGAGAGCAGAGGACGGGGTTTATATGGGCAGTAGGAGATTGGCTACAGGTGCTGGGGAGTGGCAAACGGGAGATTGGATGATTGGGTAATCAGTAGACAGGGGAATTAGATTGGGAGATCGTTGGAGCAGAGTGACGAGGAGGAGAGACTGGTGGAGAACCTGGTGGTGTTGTGAAATTTATTTACCCCCCCACCCCCTTCAGGAGCCGCTTCCAGGGACGAGGTGACACGGCGTCGCGGTCGGCCACGGCCGCGGGGGGCTGGTCGACAGGGATGGGTGCGATGGATCAGATCGGCGCACCCAGGACTGGTCCTCTGGACCGTAGCCCTCCCAGTCGACCAGGTATTCCAACTGACCTCTGCGACGCCGAGAGTCCAGGATGTTGCGGATGGCATAGACAGGACCCTCGTCCAGGAAAAGCGGCAGGGGGGGGGGATCAACAGCGGCACCAGGCTCTGTGGAAGGAGAGAGAGAGGAGTTAACGGGTCTTAGAAGAGACACATGGAAAGTCGGGTGGATTCAGTAATGAGCCGGGAGCTGGAGGCGATAGGTGACAGGGTTGATCCGGTGAGTTATGGTGAAGGGGCCGATGTATCAAGGGCTAAGTTTTTTGCATGGGAGATGCATTCTGATGTCCCGGGTAGACAGCCACACCTTTTGACCCACTTCATACTCCAGTGCTGAGGATCGTCGTAGGTTGGCATGGCGACTGTGGCGATTGATGGCCCTCTGTAGATGGTGGTGTGCTTCACCCCAGACCCTCTCACTTTCCTGATACCAACGGTCTATGGCAGGGACATCAGAAGATTCTCCCGTCCAGGGGAACAGTGGAGGTTGGTGACCAAGGATGCATTGGAATGGTGTCAGGCCAGTGGAAGGTTGACGCAGAGAGTTCTGCGCATACTCAGGCCAGGGTAAGAATTGACTCCAGGTGTTTTGGTGCCGGTGACAGTAGGTTCGAAGGAATCGGCTGATCTCCTGAACCTTCCGTTCTGTTTGTCCATTTGTTTGGGGGTGATAGCCTGACGTCAAACTCACGCTTAGACCCATCAGGTGGAGAAAGGCCCGCCAGAAGCGGGAAATGAATTGGGGTCCTCTGTCCAACACCACATCTTCAGGGATGCCATAATTTCTGAACACGTGAGTGAATAGGGCCTCTGCTGTCTCAGCTGCCGTAGGAAGACTCTTGAGTGGAATGAGTTTGCAGGCTTTGGAGAATCTGTCGACCACCACAAGGATGCAGGTATTGTCCTTGGACGGCGGGAGGTCTGTGACAAAGTCGACTCCAAGGTGCGACCAAGGCCGCTGTTGCACAGGTAGAGGAATCAACTTCCCCACAGGGAGGTGACGAGGAGTTTTTGCCATTGCGCAGTCTTGGCATCCCGCAACAAACCTGCGGATGTCCCGAGTCATGCCAGGCCACCAATAGCAATCTCGGAGAAGTGTAAGGGTGGCGTTGGTCCCAGGGTGTCCAGTGCCGGGGGTGCAGTGCGCAGAGGTGAGGAGTTGAATTCTGAGCTGACGAGGAACGTAGGCACGAGCAGCTGGGGTTTTCGGTGGAGCCGGGTCGGACTCCCTGGCGGCGGCCATCTGCTCATCCAGGGACCACAGGATGGGACTCAAGATGGACTCATTTGGCAGGATGGGTTCAGGTTGCTCACTGGACTCCTCTGGATGGTGAATTCTTGATAGGGCAGTATTACCCTAGTATTACGTGATCCAGGTCTGTAGCTGATAGTGAAATCGAAGCGAGTGAAAAAGAGGGCCCATCTGGCTTGGCGGGGGTTGAGTCGCTTTGCTTCTTTAAGGTATTGGAGATTCTTGTGGTCAGTAAGGACTGAGAATGGGTGTTTCGATCCCTCAAGCCAGTGTCTCCACTCCTCAAGGGCTAGCTTGATGGCAAGTAATTCACGATTACCGATGTCATAATTACGTTCCGCTGGGCTAAGCTTCCTAGAGAAGTAGGCACAGGGATGAAGACGAGGAGGATCACCTTGGTACTGAGGAAGGACGGCGCCAACTCCAGTGGTGGATGCATCCACCTCAACGATGAACTTCTTCTCAGGGTGGCGAAGGACTGGTGCAGATGCAAAGGCCCGTTTCAACTTCTGGAAGGCCTCTGAAGCTTCAGGAGTCCAGGATAGGCTTTTGGGTTTGTTCCGGAGTAGAGAGGTGAGGGGTGCTGCGGTCAGACTGAAGCCGTGGATGAAGCGCCTGTAGAAATTTGCAAACCCTAAGACGCATTGGAGTCCTTTGACTGTGTGTGGAGCATCCCAGGAGAGGAGCGCCTTCACCTTCTCGTCATCCATACTGATTCCGTGGCTGCTGATGTTATAGCCCAGGAATTGCACGGAGGTTTGGTGGAAGAGGCACTTCTCAGACTTCGCGAAGAGCCGGAACTCCCGCAACTTCATCAGGACCAGGGAGACGTGCTTGACATGATCTGTGGGGTTGGCTGAATATATGAGTATGTCATCAATGAAAACCATGACAAACAGATTGAGATATTCTCTGAACACTTCATTGATAAACCCCTGGAAAACTGAGGGTGCATTAGACAAACCGTAGGGCATTACCAGGGATTCGTAGTGACCAGTGGGGGATGACAAAAGCAGTCTTCCATTCGTCGCCTGGGCGAATACGGACTAGATTGTAGGCACTTCTCAGATCCAGTTTGGAGAATACCTTAGCATCACGCAGTTGCTCAAGAGCTGCCGGAACAAGTGGAACGGGATATCTGAACTTCACTGTGATCTTATTCAGTGCACGGTAATCGATGCAGGGTCTAAGTCCACCATCCTTCTTAGCCACGAAGAAGGAAGAAGCCACTGGTGATTTTGACGGGCGTATGTATCCCAATTGTAGAGCTTCCTCAATGTAGTTCTTCATTGCCTCTTGCTCAGGGACGGAGAGTGGGTAGACCTTTCCTCGTGGTAGGGGCTGACCAGGTCGATTGCACAATCCCAGGGTCGGTGTGGAGGAAGGTGAGCTGCACGGCGTGGACAGAACACATCGCTGAAGGAGGAGTATTCAGGTGGGACAACTACTGGACGACTCTGCCCTGGACTTTCAATGGTGGTTGCATTGAGTGACAACCTTGGTGAGAGAGTACAGGGGCGAGGGAGTTTTGGGAAACAGTTGGTATGGCATTCCTTTCCCCATTGAAGGATTTCTCCAGTGGACCAGGAGATCACAGGTGCATGTTGGATAAGCCAGGGGCGTCCTAGAATCAGATCGACTGTGGAGTCTTCAAGGATATAAAAAGTTACCTTCTCCACATGTAGACATCCAACACGCATCACTAGGTTATTAATGTGATATTGGACCTGCTTGTGGGCTAAGGGCTTACCCACTATTGAGTGGACGTTGAGGGGGGCAGTGCAGCGGGTCCTCGGGAGCTGGAGACGCTGGACAAGGGACCCGGAAATGAAGTTCCCGGCTGACCCTGAATCCAGGAGAGCAACGACTGTGTAGGTGGACATAGCATGGGACAGGGCAACTTCAATGAGTAATGGTTTGTAGTGCACAAGAGGAGTACTCACGATACCGACCATGGGTCGTGGTGGGCGTGTAGGGCATCTAGTGATGTAGTGGCCCGAAGTCCCACAGTACAGACATAGACTTTGGGTCATGCGTCGCCGGCGCTCTGCTGGGGTGAGTCGCAGGGAATCTACTTGCATTGCTTCTGTTCCAGCAGCTGAATGTCCGTCATCGAATTGGGGAACAGAGGCTGAAGTGGTATGGCGGAGGTCCTTGAGGCAGCACTCTCGGCGGTTGGCTACTCAAACGGCAAGCTGAATGAATCTCTCCAGTCCTATGGTGTCATCATATGGGGACAGCTGAAGACGGAGAGAGGGTTCCAACCCTTGTCTGAAAACGGTGAGCAGTGCTGGTTCATTCCACCCACTGATAGCAGCCAAGGTTTGGAATTGGATTGCATACTCGAACACAGACCTCCTGCCCTGCCTCAGGGCATGCAGTTTTGCTTGGGTGGAGGAATCGCCCTCAGGTAGGTCGAACACTTCCTTGAAATGAACCACGAAGTTGTCCACCGAGGCTACTGTGGGGCCATTTTGTCTCCAGACGCTTTCAGCCCATTGCAAGGCACGCCCCGAGAGCAGAGAGATGATATAGGCTACTCGCGATCGGTCTGTAGGGAATCTGTGTGGCTGCATCTCCCAGGCCAATGAGCATTGCAACAGAAATCCCTTGCATGCCTCTGGAGTTCCAGAATATGGCGCTGGATTCACCACTGCGTTCCCTGGAATCATGGCTGGAGGTGCTACTGGAGCTGCTACGGTTGCAGAGTTGGGAAGTGTTAGCCGTGCATTGTCCACCATTCCCTGGAAGGGATCCACATGTTCAGCTCTTAATGGTTGAGGCTCCATTGCCTGGTCTGGCCTTCTGTCAGGGCACACAGACTCAGGAAACAAGGTTAGGCTCAATCAAGTCGTTTTAATTTGAAAACAGCAACCAAGGCAGGAAAATTTAAACAAGGTCTTGAAGTGAAGTTATCGCTCAGAAGAACTTGACTTGACAAACAAGGCAGTCCTACATAAAGGCTCCAATTTTGCAAGAGGATATCGTCCAACAGAAAAAGTCCAATAGAAAATGTCCAACATAAAAGTTCTACAACCTGGGACGTAGCAGGAAATTCCAGAAACGAGGCGCTGGGCTTGGAAACAAGGAGCAGTCCGTGCGCTGGAGTAAGTGTCTCCGTTGAAGAGGCCAGACAGAGAGAGCAGAGTGACAGGGGTTTATACGGGCAATAGGAGATTGGCTACAGGTGCTGGGGAGTGGCAAACGGGAGATTGGATGATTGGGTAATCAGTAGACAGGGGAATTAGATTGGGAGATCGTTGGAGCAGAGTGACGAGGAGGAGAGACTGGTGGAGAACCTGGTGGTGTCGTGACAGGGAGGGCTTGAAAACGAAATTATTTTTCAAACGTTCCGTTCCGAACGGTTCAGGTAGGCCTATGTTTAACGTTTTCGTTCTTGCATGCGTTCCGCCACAAACATATTCGTCCTGAACCGGTTCGAACGCCAAAAATATCGTTTCGCTCTTAAAGTTCCGCAGTGTTTGGCGGGCCTATCAAGTCTATTTTTGTGGACTTTACCTTAGATGAGACGAGGGGAGAGCCGGACGATTGAAACACGGGGCTAATGAAACAATCCAGTTTTCTCCGAAAGTGTGATGATGATAGACAGACGTCCTTCGGTCAAAACATAGAGCATGTTAACCTCCTTCTATCAGCCAAATATCTTCCTGCTATGTGATTTTATCACGGAGTTACTGGCGATAAACGAGTTTTTATGCGCAAAAGTAAACTTCATTAGTGGTTACATTTTTTCGATTATC
The DNA here is from genome assembly GCF_017589495.1 of Alosa alosa. NCBI lineage: Eukaryota > Metazoa > Chordata > Actinopteri > Clupeiformes > Clupeidae > Alosa > Alosa alosa. The sequence goes on from NC_063204.1 coordinate 32,908,144, forward strand.
AATGAGGTTAACTTAAAGGTTTGACTTAATGCTTATTCAGTAGACCATTTAGTGTTCTCCACAATCCCAGACTTTCATATCGCATGCTTGTTTACATGGAAAGCAAATCAAGCTGTAGTGACATATGTCTGTGTCGGGACGATTGAAACACGTGTTTCAATCGTCCCGACCAGGCTGTAACTCCATGTATTTTAATTAAATGCACAAATAGGTGTGTTTAAACAATCATTTAGGGAGGTAAGACATAGAAAAACAGTTTTAGGAAGATGAAAATACATTTGGGCCCACCAGATAGGGGGTTGAGTTTCCCCATGTTATCCTATGGAGACTGACGGCTGGTGGGTCGTTAAGCCTACTTATTTGGATGTGCATTGGCCTAACCCACCTAAAAACCTAGTGAAACGACATTTTCAACAATATAAACATGATATAAATGGGAAAGCTTACCGTTCTAGCTATAAACATGGCAGAATCATCCACAGGGCATGATATTTCAAAAACCGCTTCATACACGCTTCATGATGATGGCAATGAGTTGTTAACAGACATGCACAAAGACGTATAGCCCTGCAACAATATATCTAAAATAAAACCTTTTGGGAGTACCATTCATGATATGTAGTAAAATTTCGAAGTTGTTGGACGTTTATATGGCTTAAACTGTATGTTTCATTCGTCCCCTTATGTTGTTTCAACTGTCCCGACCAGGAGGGACGAATGAAACATTACGCACATCCCACTTTTGTTGTAATAATTCCTGAACGGTTTTGTTCAAAACTGAAAATCCATCTGTATTTGACAGAGGACAGTTGTAGGTTACTAGTGACCAAATATTAGCTTTCAGTGTGGTACGATCGCTATGTAAATTACGTTTAATTAAAAAGTGTTTCAACTGTCCCGGCTCTCCCTTACTCATTATTTCCCCTTGATTTAGCCTACCGTAGCTATGCCCAAAAATAATAAATCACAGGCGGCATCCAAAAACATTCAGATGGGCTATCCATCTCATAGCCAGACTTACTGTAGGCCTAACCTATGCCTATAAATAATTTCTTATCAAAAATATTTCTGGATACGTGCTAAACTCCTTACCTGATTGTAGCCTAAGTTGGAGATCTTCAAAGGCTTGCGCTATAATTCCAACCCTGTTTATAAACGAACCTGTCTGTTGCTGACAAGGCCTATCTCATATTTCCCGTTTAACTCTTCTACATAGAATAGGCTACAATTTGCGCAAAACATTTCAAATCCCGACTTTAAAACAACAAAGGCGTGGACAGGCAAAATAGGCTATTACGCATAGGCTACAAACAATTTCCAAATCAGTTTCAGTAGCCTACGCTCTACGAGCTGGCCTAAGATCGAAGTGGCAGACGGATAGGTTACATTACAACAGCAAGACAAAATATACACATTTGGACCAAAGGTCCATTTATTCATTTTTTTTTTTTTTCAAACTGCAGAAATCAAATTATTAGGCTGTTCGCCTACAGTAGTTGGCTACATAGCGGCTTGTTAGCTCACATTAACAGTGTAGATGCGGGCTTGTTTTTTACAACAACCGAAATAGTCTCCCTGACAGGATATGCTTTTGTGAAATTTTATAAAATATATAGAGAACAAAAAAAAACGTTATTAACCGGTTTTGTGGATTTCAGAATAATGTTTCTGTTCCGGAACAGTTTTGTTTTCGTTTCCGTTTCTGCTCCTCGTAAAATTCCGTAAAATTCCGTTCGTTTTCGGTTTTCGTTCCTTGAACCGGTTCGGAGCCCTGGTGACAGGATACACCATGGACACGGGGGCCTGCTACCTCTACTCCCATCAAGCCTGTTCATCCAAGGCCAGCTAGAAGACCTCGGGTTGATCAAGAGGAGGAGGAGGATGAAAGTGACATCTCCACAATAACACCTGATGGCTCCACCTATGGCCCAGCGCAATCAATGAGCAATGTAATGGAATCATCACAGCCAACGAATGTGTTTTGTGTGTTGTCCCTTCGGATACCCAGGACAACACAAGCCGAAACAACAACTCAGACCTTTTTCCCTAAATAATCCCAGCACCATTTTACAAAGGATCTGTAGGCCAGATGTCTGCATCGTCTGGCAAAAAGAGGACATTGTTCATTCTGTGCATAGTTTGGATGTTCTTGTTTTGTGTTTGCATTATTTTAATAGACTGCAATATTATATTTTTGTCAGTGTTTCTCAAACTTTTTCAGACCAAGGACCACTTAAACAATAATAATTTAAACAAAAAAAAAAAAGATCACTGACCACCTAGCAAAAAAAACAAAAACAGTAGACCTACTTCAACAGTATATTACACAATAGGCCTTCTCACTAAACCACCTTGCTTATTGTCTTTGCACCATGCTTATGCTGTCAGAGGATTCATATGATTTAAACTGGCATACTGTAGGTTACATGAGTGTTGCAGAACTGTTTGGATTTACTGTACATACAAGTTGGCTCAATATTGCAAACAACTCATCTATTATATTTTACCACATCTACTTGTGGAACACTTGAGAGAGTTTGCGGACCACACTTTGAGTACCACTGCTGTATGTAAATATAATAAAGCTATTTATTGAAAATTGACCTGTTTTGTATATTAGTTTTAGGAGTTGCATCAGTTTTTGTCCCTTTTAGGCTAAAGGTTTATCTTACCTTTCATATCTTCTGTCTCACAGGGGGCCATAGTCGTCATAGTCGAATGTTTAGTGCATTTTGAAGGGAGTACATTATGTTAAGGCAGACTGGTTCTAATCCTGGGTACAGGGTCATACAGACAACAGGGGTACTGGTGTTGCCCATTTTTCTAACCACATGAGCAATCCCCTTATGAAAAAGTTGTATAGGAATCTTATAGTATTTTGGGACAAAATATTATAGTAATCTTATAGGAATACGTATTTTGGGACATACTGTAGAAGTACTACTAATAACTCTATAATATCCTATAACTGCTATAGTTTTACTATAGTAGTCTTATACTATAAGATTCCTATAGTACTTTTTCCTAAGGGTCATACGTGACAGAAAACAACTTGAGTAGGCTAACCTCTGCCAATGTAGGCTATCAAAGCCATAGTTTATACTCATTACTGGAGAAGTCTTGCAGCACACGTTGTCTGCTTCTGTAGGCATTCTGGTGCAATTCCAGCTAAATATAGCTAGGAGTAGGTAAGTGTGTTTGCATTTAGATCTATATATATTGAGCTATAACCAAGTGGTCTTTCAATGATAGTATCATGGAATTCAAACCATAACTATCTATTCCGATAGCATACAATTAGCAGGCTAGGTCAGTGGCTGAACTGCATTTAGGGTGCTTATAACCTGTGTTGTGAAGTAAAATATCTACTAGGAAGATTGCAAAGACTTTTGACTGTGTAAAGATATAGGTCTTTATTTTAAAACTTTTCCAACTGTTTATTACTTGAATGCAAGATGACAATTGCCACAAACGTTTACCTCTTTTAGGAGAAATTTTAAGCTGACATGCAATTGTTACCATTCTATTAAACCAACGTTCACTGACAAACGATCAGGAAGCGGTTCTTCTTCCTACTCGGATACTAGGATCAAACACATGAAGTTCTTTCTCCGAAGACATTTTGTGCAACAGTTTTGACTCGAGTTTTAGCCAGGTTTTAGCACTGTAAAGTTGAATATGGAGCATAGCACAGGCAGAATCGGATGAGGACGCACTGGAGGGAACGTCACAGTACTGTTAGCCAATCAGAGGAAATTGAGTTGGTTGTGTTATTTCAAATCAATAATGCATTTTTGCTGATTAACTTAACATGTTTGCATTGGATCTACACAACTTTCTTGAACAAAATGCATTAGATTAGGAAATTTGTCCCTCTATGGTTGCCGTAGCATTATTTCACAACTTATGAGGACCATGGTGAGGACAAAGATTGTTAAGGCGGAGCAAGATACTTCGTCGTAGTTCATGTCTATGGGTGAAATGGGGATCGAATCCTGTCTGCATAAAAGTGTCGATGACGTATTAATGCGTCACGTTGCAACCGCCAACAGCAGCTGCATAAATAACCGGGCACACCTGATATAAGGTTGATTTTCTCTAGACTGGAATGCTCAAAAAAAATGCTAAAAATGTACCTGAAATGTTCAGAAGGGTTTGAGGATCATGAAAAACGTGCCCGAAATTCACATTCCTAACTCTATAGAACCAAGACCTTAGCATATGTGGTGAAATTCTGAGCTATGCCCATAGACTTCAATGGAGCAGTCGCTGCCTCTGCTCTGCATAAAAGGGGATTTTGACCCCCCTCGTGCGATCCGGGTTCCCGGAAGTGGCTCCCTGATGAAATATCTTGCTCCGCCTTAACAATCTTTGACTTAACGTTAGCTCGCCAGCCACCATGACAGATTTAGTAGCTAACATTAGCTGCTCGAGTTTAGTAACACATTTACACTTACACATAAGATCTACTAAAATGATTATTCAAGTTGTTGTTACGACAAACTCGCTAAACTCAAAACAAAAACACTATGAACAGCAACAAATACATACCTTGCAATTACAGGATCCATGTTCCGTGAGCAAGCGAGGAAAAAATGGCGGACCTTCACTTTCTCAACGGTCTCTGCCGGAGTCCTCACCAAAGATTGTTAAGGCGGAGCAAGATGTTTCATCAGGAGCCACTTCCGGGAACCCGGATCGCACGAGGGGGGGTCAAAATCCCCCTTTATGCAGAGCAGAGGCAGCGACTGCTCCATTGAAGTCTATGGGCATAGCTCAGAATTTCACCACATATGCTAAGGTCTTGGTTCTATAGAGTTAGGAAAGTGAATTTCGGGCACGTTTTCATGATCCTCAAACCCTTCTGAACATTTCAGGTACATTTTTAGCATTTTTGAGCATTCCAGTCTGGAGAAAATCAACCTTATATCAGGTGTGCCGGTTATTTATGCAGCTGCTGTTGGCGGTTGCAACGATGCCAATATCAATACGTCATCGACCGCCTCTTTATGCAGACAGGATTCGATCCCCATTTCGAGCCCATAGACATGAACTACGACGAAGTATCTTGCGCCGCCTTAACAATCTTTGGTTAAGTCATCTCAGGCTAGAATTCTATCATGTTTCCCGGGTTAGTTTTGCTCCCTACTGAAGATAGACAGGGGTGGTGCCTTGATGGGGTTATTTCATATAAATCACAATTGAATGTTCATAGAAGTGCCAAGGTCGGGGATGACTTCATGTATTTAACTGCTAAGATAAGCTAGCAGCTAACGTTAGCCCCATACAAACCCTGCCTGGGTTTATGTGAATACTAATAGTTGGATCAGTATCTGAAAAATGTAATGTTTAAACGTAGGTGCATCCCACTCTGTTTGACCAAATTATCCTTCTGTGTCATGAACAATTAGCTAGGGTTGATGCAGACTCTAAAGTCCGTCAAGAAACATTTGAATCATTTTAATGTTCGTGTAGCAAACTCTGCCATCTTGCCTAGTCTCTCTGTAACATTAGCCACGTGTAGCTGCAATCTTTGAAGGACAGCAGTCGCAGGAACATCAGACTTGTCATTATTTTTGTATTGCTATCATAGGCTACTTGGCTCTCATCCGGCTTATATGTCAGTTAAAAGAGCAAAGCAAATGGCAGTTTCTTGCATGGAAACTTGCCCATTTTAAGCACACACATTTGTTGTCAACCACTATATTCAGGAGGTAAATAATTTTAAATTTTACATGCTACATGCTAAATTTTACAGGCTGCCTACTCTTCAATGTTTGAATGATTTGTTAAATCACAAACAAGTAATTAATTAAATCACAAACAAGCCAATCTAATTAAAGGTTTTCTTCCTAGTTCAATTCTATTACAATTCTGAATTGATTCTGTGATCCAATATTATTATAGTTTTACACATTTTAGTGTAAATTTGTTGAGTTTTATATACTTTCTCATCTCCCCACAGGCCTTTATGTGGCAGTGCAAATGTGGAGCGCAAGACCGGAGTGTCATCAAGGTCTCATTTATTGAAGTATTACAGGTTAGCTCATGGTTACTTTGGTCGCAGACACCCATACCATATGCTAATTGTAATTCTTTCTGTATTTCCAAATGCTGGGTTGTATTGTTAGTTGTTCTTTCTATCTCCTCTCCCCTCATAACGTTGTCAGAATGTCAGAACTCGACATCATCTGCACAAGGCTGCCTGCTGTGTGTGCGTAGGAAGGGAGGAGATCATGGCTGCCATTGACCAGGTTAGTGAGAAGTTGTTTTGTGCCTCCCACTTTGAAAACCTGTGATCCAATATTAGGCCATGAGCTAACGGACCTTGCCATGCACCTGCTAACTTTTTTTGAAAGGTCTTACCTTGCTGACATGACATGAATTTGAAAGTTAACATTGACATATTTGGGGTGCACTGCCTGTTTCAACCCCATGAATAGATTTACATTGAAGATCAGTGCGTTCTAAAAATCTCTTTTAACATTTAACAAAGGGGGTTGCATGGTAAGGCATGGTAAACGTTAAGATGCTTAATTTGTAAATGTAAGTAAAGTAGTGTTCATTTCCCTATTTTGCAGAATTATACCATTGGCTTGTTGAGAGCTTGCAACCTGAAAGCACTTGTGTACTTAAATGAAGGCTCTGAGAAACTCATAAAGGAATACCTGGTAAGTGTAAATGAATATAAAAAAAAAACAGTAAAAGCATTACAGCAGCTTAGAGTAGCAGTGGTAGATCTAGTGGAAAATGGGTATGAATGAATATGGCTTCTTATATTATTTTAGTACCCATGGACATTTCCTTGTTCATGTTTCGGTGCTTGTAATGTTTTGTTAAGGCTGTCTATATGCATGTTAAAGCAGAACAAGTCACCATCGGTCTGTTTGACCACGCATAAACCCTTTACAGACAAAGCTTCCTAGTCTGTGTTGGTAAAATGTCACCCAAAGTTTTAATCTTTGGTTAACTAGCTTTTTAGTTAAAAGAAATCATAGATGTTAGAGGGATTTTGGAGAGCAGAGAGTCTAAAGCAATGGTTCGGAGTGAATTTCACCAGAAGTGTATCTCATAAATTACCCCACTAATAATGTCCGGAATATTACCAAACTTCTACAGTAGTACAAAAAAGGGTCTGTACTCATAAAACACACCTACTGCAACGCTTCGTTGGCGTCGCCATTGATTTGGTAAAAAGCCCGTAAAAGTCCTGGCAGAAAGCGATGCATAAGTTTTATAAATGCTTGTATTTTCAGGTCAACACTTATTGACCTGAAAATACAATTTAAAATATCATCCACTGTGAGTTTTGCAAAGGACTTTTACGAGCTTTTCACAAATCACGGAAGTGATGTCGACGTAGCGGTAGCAGCAGAGAGTAGAAGCTATCAGGCAAGTGTTATTTAAATAAGCTCCTGGTGTAGGCTACTTACAAACTTTCCAATGCCTCGTTTAATGAGTACAGACTCTTTTTTGTACTACTGTAGAAGTTTAGTGATATTCCGGACATTATTAGTGGGGTAATTTACGAGATACATTTTTGGTTTTGGCAAGCCATTGGGCTGATACATAGACTGACAGTGCAAACTCGACCAGGAAAACTTCGACCAAAGGAAAAAAAAACCTACTGGGTTTTGAGCTCACGATGATCATGCAATGACCCAAGGGTGAAATTCACTCAGAACCATTGCTTTAATTTAAAGGAGATGGGAGATGCGAGGTTAATCCACTGAATTCAAACATATCTAAAAACATATACTTTTGTTTGAAAAGTCATCAATTAAATGTATTTTTTTTGGTCTGTGGTAAAGGACGCGGACTGATGCCCAGAGCCAGATGGAGAAAACCACCATTATAGTTGAATCACTAACAATGTAACAAAACTAAACATGCTGTGTTTAGCAGAGATATTTTTCTGTTCATTGCATTTCTATTTTACTAAAAAATGTCCTGATGGATTGATGAGAATGGAGACAAAGGTTGCTGCTAAATAAATGCAGATTTGTTTTGAAGACCGTGTGTCTGTTTGCTATTTCAACACATTTGTTCAATTTTAGACATTTTATTTTATTTAGAAATGTTATGCAGAAAAAAATTCAACTTGTTTACTTTGGATTTACTTAAGAACTTTGTGTTTAGGATAAGTTTACTTAACAAAGTTTTGTCAAGTGTGGTTCCACGTAACTGTATCACTTAAACGTAACTTAATGTGGATGTGTGCTAGATATCTTTTTAGCTTAAATTAATTGAACATAACAATGTGACTTTGATTGAACAGGACAGTATTAAGTTGAGTCAATGTAAGAATGCTGAATTAATTGAACATAACAGCATTAAGTTGGTTGAACACAGCCATATTAAGTTGGTTCAATGTAAGAATACTAAATAAAAATAAAAGAATTCAATTACTTACCATCTACTTTATTCACTCTTGTTCAGTTAATGTTATTTATTTGAGTCAATTGTAAAGAATATAGTATCTTTAGAGTTATTTAATACAGTTTCGTGGAACCACTTGACAAAACATTTTTAATTAAATCCAACAAGATATTTTTTTGAGTGTAGAACAGCATGAAATAGACGCAGGAGAGCATTTTTTTCACCAAAACCGGCTCACAGGGCATTCATTAATACTAGAGACCATGGCAAAATTAATGAAAAAACGGTGAGATGAGACCTTTAAGATCAAGGTGGTGTCTGTAAATAGTGTTTGGACCCAAGCTGCTGTTGAATAGGCTCTTTGTATATGTTTTCTTGCATTAGTTGAGGTGCAAGCGGCCCTCTCAAAGTCCATCTTAAGGGCATTACTATCGAACGCAGCAATGTGCAGGTCGTCAAATGTCTCCATGTCCGTTGATGGTTTGAGACATTTGACCAAGAATGTGTCTGCCATTTGTGTTGCACTTTGTTAGCTGTGGACAGTTGACATTGAGAACCAGAAAAGAGTTGTCTGGTTTGTGGACAGTGTTCAGAGCTGCAAGTTTGGTTGATATTTTGCTGGTTGTACCGCACCCAGTCAGCACATGTAGTGCTGGGAGACACTGTGTAAGCTCGTCTCCCAGCGCTATGCAGATATGATGAAGTGGTAATATTGATCTTTTCACTCCTGAGTTGCGGATGAGCCAGAACAATTGTTATGTGGTATAATAGGCACACAAAGACATCTGTGTCACCTGATGACAGTGTCAGTGATGTAGATCCATAAGTTGTTCTCTCACTTTCTCCAGATCTTTTGGAATTTTGTAAAATAAGGTTTCAAATATGAGTAATTGGTATGTACCAACTTTCTTTGTGAGGAATAACTTCATAGATAGATAGATAGATAGATAGATACTTTATTGATCCCTAGGGGAAATTCAAGAATGTCTTCATGACATGAAGACATTGTAACTTTATCAACTTGTCTGAGACAATCTGGTGATGATATTTTCCCCATTTTGCAAAAAAACACAACAAAAACACTAGCAGCTAACTAGCTAGATACAGTACACACCAAATTAATTAAAGCTGATACAAATTCATTATAATTATTTAAATACACAAAACTACAACTCATGATAATGACACGTAAGAAGACACATGCCAACACAAAGAATAAAGAGTAGATTTCCTTACTTTTCTTGATCTAACAAGTCTTGCTTTACAGCCATGCGCTCTGCTATGACCTTAGGTCACTATGGCTGCCAAGTAAACTTTTGTTGGAGAAAAAAAAGTTGGAGGTGCTGGCGTGATGACAGCAATATTTAGAACAGGTAGGAAATGTAAGCTTTTAAAGTTTAGGTTGATAAATAACTGGCAATTCATGTATGTCACTAGTTCTATGCAACGTCACGAAAACATGCGTGCGCAACCAAGAGGCAGAAAGCACCATAGAACAGCATAGAGCAATGCAAAAGAGCAAAAGAATAAAATGAGTTTTTGTGCTGAAAACTGCACCAATTCGAAATCACGATGGTTAGAGAATGTTAAATATGTTCAATATCCCTAACGGAATGCATGTCTTCGCCAAAAATGACAAAATACGATGTTATATTAATAATGCAAATGAACGGCAAACTTTCAAATGTAGTCTGAAATGAGATGTTATTATCATTGAGACAACAGGGGAATACAATAAAATCCGAAACAATTGTAGCTTACAGCAGCCGACTATTTAGGTTAAGTTTATAATGTTGTGGACGGCCACCAAGCGTCTTCTGCCCCACGGCTGCGCGCGCATCTAGTTTTGTTGGTAAACAGGAAACCTGTGTGTAGGTTGACTGTTTTTTAGCCATTTTCTAAAATCAGAATGCTTTACACTCTCTTAAGACCTTATAATTATGGTCACTGTGAACATTGTGATCACCTCAGAAAATCTGTAGCATCAGGGTGAGTAGAGCATTTTCATATGCACGTCCTGCATCTAAATTGTATACAGTGTCTACGCATATTTAATGAGATATTGCCTCATTTGCATATTTTATTTTATTTTTTAGGCAAAGTGTAATAGGCCTACAAAAATTATTTCTCTTAATATGAAGATTAATCTGGTAGAAATGTATGGGGATATCTGTAAAGGGGACAGAAAGTCCCATTCACCTGTGGTGTGATAATAGTGTCATCTGTTGTAGATAGATCCTATAGATAGATACTTTATTGATCCCCAAGGGGAAATTCAAGGGGAAATTGTGGTCATTTTCAGGACTTTCGTCCCGGGTAGAGATTTTGGCACACATCCAACGTTGTTCAGTGGGGTCATATAGTCTATAACAGTTGAGATATTCTCCGCTAAATGAAGTGCATACAAATCTTACCCAGGACCTCTAGGCTACTTATCTTAAGGTTATCTCCCCACGGTGCGACGGGCATATCGACGTCATGTACGAGGTAGTTGAGCCTGTTTTGTCTTGTATTGTTTAATGTAGATAATACAGAAGCTACAATGTTGGCACAGGATATATGTTATATGAAGTTATGTGATTTCAGAAAAATCCGAAATGAATGGGTGTTCTATGGGGTTAGCGAAGAGTTGATAACCGCAGCCTCCATGGGTGTTTCAACTTCCGGGAATTCCCCTGCCCCCTTGGCCTGAACGCACCATTTGGCCCTATCGCCAGTGCTTCCCATACCGTTACGATCAAATAAGAAAACGCCACGTCATATGCGCGACAATGACTTAATAGTTTAGCGCTAACGTGTACAAATATTTAGCAAGCCCTAGCTCTCTCATATTAATACAGATTCCCGAAAAAGACAGTGGAAAACATCGGCTGGTTGCGATGTCGACTGTCGAAGAACTCAAGCTCCGAGTTCGTGAACTCGAAAACGAACTGATTAAATGTAAGCAGAAAAGTTACGAAGACACAGAGCAGGCATGTTCTCGACCTAAAATCGACCAGATGAGCGCAGAAGTTGTGGACTCAAATCCATACAGGTAACGTTAACGCTAATCTTGGCTGCATCCTTGATTTAACATGTCTTTGCTGTCTAAGTTAATTTAGTGAGGTCCCTGGATTATTTTAACAGTATTTCCTGATCACCTGTACAATTTAAATTGTGTTGCTTGCATTTCAGTCGTCTTATGGCTTTGAAACGTATGGGCATTGTTGAAGATTACGAGGTGAGCAACAGCTATTGTTACTGCTATGTTAAATTCATTTCACGAAAACATTGAAGCCGTGGTTACGGATCCTCTAGGAAGTATCCTCTAGTTTACCTTCATGGTACAGCCCAAAATGTATCAGCCATACACTTGAATTACAAATGGTCCGTTCATGCCACCTGGGAATATCAGGGACCGCACGTCATTGCGTTGTTTTTCCCACTGCGAGTATTCATGTGCTTCGCCGGCGGAATGTGTGAACAACATTCCACAACAAAGGTTAAAACATGCGCTCACTAAACTGTATTTACTTAAAAATATGGTGTAAGACGCTTGTGAAAGAAGGATATGCAGCTTTCAAGTGACAAAAACGGCAAATTCCCAATTTTACATTAAAACTGTTGGGCACGAATGCCACATGGACAATGTGATGACAAACGTGATGACGAGCCCCTAACTGGGCAACTCATGGTGCATTCATGGCACTTCGGAATAAGGACCGCCCCCGTGGCTACTTTGTTTTCCCCACAGCAAGTGTTCATGTGCTTTGCCATTGGAATGTGTGACAAACACGGATGCCACAACAAAGGTTAAAACATACACTCACTAATCCTAAATAAACAACTGTATTTGCTTAAAATATAGTGTAAGACGCTTGTGAAAGAAAGTGATGACGAGCCCCTAACGGCCTCTACACACAGCTGCGTGCGTTGCAGTGCTGGAGACGCATCCCATTCACTTTATATGGGCTCACGTCATCCGTTGCCGAACTGAATTGTGGGTCCATTGCGTCGCGTTTCTCCCGTCGCTTACGTTGCTGCACCGACAGACGGCACCGGCCAATCAAGCCAATCGACGGACGGCACCAACCAATCAAATTACGGTTATACTTCAAGTAATTTGCATCTACCGTCGGTAACACCCACTGGCATGCGTTGACGGAACGCAACTGTGTGTAGGAGCCGTAACTGGGCAACTCTGTTAGCAAAATCTAGCCCCAGTTTCCGACCTCTGACTCACACATTACGTGAAGTGGAATGAGGATGTTTTCACTGGGAAAAAGGTTTTTCCGAAGCTCATGAACGCTAGGTCAGGCAGCACAATCTTCCCCCAGTTTCCCACCTCTTATTCCCACATATGAAGTGACGTGAATGATGATGTTTTCACTGGAAAAAATGTTTTTCCCATGCGCATGTACGCACCGTAATACCCAATGTGTTATGAATGGGCAGCAAAGTAAAGAGGAGGATGGGACATGTCAAAACCCATATTCGATATCATCCTGAGGTTATATGCTTTCAGAATAATATGGTTTGGGTGGTTGAACTAGTTTTCTCTTAGGGCCTGGACACACCAACCCGATTATCGGCCGTCGGACGTCATCGGACAGTTGGGCGAGGTGTGACTCGAGTCGGTTCGGTGTGTCCCGTGCCGTCAGCGTTTGTGTTCATTTTGGCCGATTACACATGTTGAATCGGCCAGTGGCCGTCGGCCTCAATGACCAATCTGATTGGTGGAGTGCTAGAACCCTTGACTAGCCTAAACAGTATCTCAGATTAGTATTGGCCTATGACCATTAGCCCTACATTCAGCGATGTACAACCCCCCAAAATAGAAAAAGTTGGGACATTGTGTAAAACGTGAATGAAAACAGAATGTAATAATCTGCAAATCTCTTAAACTCCTATTTAGTTGCAAAAAGGACACAGACAACATATCAAATGTTGAAAATGACAAATTTGACTATTTTGTGGAAAATGTATGCTAATTTCGAATTTGATACCAGCAACAAGTTGGGACGGGGTAATAAAATGCTGGAAAAGTTGTGTAATGATAAAGAAAACAAAGGAAGAATGTTTCACAACTAATTAGGGTAAGTGGCAACACGATTGGGTATGAAAAAGAGCATCCCAGAGAGGCAGGGACTCCTAGAAGTAAAGATGTAGGGGTATTTATCACTCATGTCATTTTAATGCTTCTTAACATGAAATTGTGAAGTATTTGGGGAGTTAATCATCTACAGGACATGATATTATTAAAACATTCAGATAATCCAGAGAAATCTTTGCAAACAAGGGAAAGAGCTGAAAAACACATTGGATGGCCTTGGTCTTTTAGACCTCAGATGGCACTGCATCAATACCATACCTGTTTCCAGACCTGTCATTGTGTGGGCTCAGGAAAACCTCTGATAAACATTGTATATGTGCACAGTTTAATATCCATTCAAAAACTGCAGCCAACATTGTAACAGCTAAAATTGTATTGAGACATGATACAGAAAATACCACCCTCTTCTGGGCCTGAGCTTGTTTAAAATGGACTGAGGTAACGTGGAAAAAGGTCCTGTGGTTAGACCAATCAAAGTTTGCCATTCTTTTTGGAAATCATGGACTCATTTGGGCTAAAGAGGAGTGGGCCTATCCAAGTATCCAACCTATCCAACTTGTTTTAGTGCTCAGTTCCAAACCCAACATGTATGACGCTGTGGAGGAGCATTAGTGCCTGCAGCATGGGCATCTTGCACATTTGGCAAAGCACAATCAATTATGAATGATGTATACAGGTTTTGAGCAAGATATACTGCCATCCAGGCAATGTCTTTTCCAGGGACGACCTTCAATATTTCAGGAAAACAATGGCAAAATGAATTCTGCACATATTTAAATAGTATTTCTCCATTAAGGAAGAGTGCTAAGGTGCTAAGATGGCCTGTCTGCAGTCCAGATTTGTCAAATTAGGTGCATAATGGAATGAAAAACATGACTAAGAATACCCCATACTGTTGAGCAACTGAAATCCTATATTGGGGATTAATGGGACAAAATGTCATTCTCAGAACTGTAGCCAATGGTCTCCACGGTTCCTAAACATTTACAGAATTTTGTTAAATGAAAGGTGAAGCAGCACAGTGATAAACATGCTCCCGTCCAAACTTTTTTTGAAACATGTTGCTGGCATTAAATTCAAAAGTAACATATTTCCATGAAATAGTCCAAATTTTCATTTTCAACATTTGATATGTTGTCTGTCCTTTTTGCTGCTAAATATGGGTTTACGAGACTTGTATATTATCACATTCTGTTTTTATTTGCATTTTACACAACGTCCCAACCTTTTCTGTTTGGGGTTGTAAGTTATGAACCCATTTTGATAAACTATCCTAACATATTTTTGCTAGAACTAGTAGACTACCACACAATTGCTGAACGTATGTTATTTCAGGTTAGTTTGCAACAACATACAAGTTTAACCAAAGTCCTTACTACCTAGCTCGCGAACATTCCCATTCACTTTTCGTTTACTGCTCACATTAGCTAGCTTGCTAGCTAGCTCGGTTAACGGGCACAAATTATTTATTCCGTATTCAAAAGAGTGTTTCATTGGCATCTAGTGTTGTCACGATACCAAAATTATGACTTTGATACGATACCTGCCATAAATATCTCGATGCTTGATACTGAAACGATACCACGGTGAAATCCTAAAATATCTGGAAAAGAAAGGATGCAGACCTCCTTCAAGTGTATTGAGTCATTTGTGTTGAATTTGGTGCACTTTTGTAGTGTGCAGGTCAATTCTGGGTTCTAAACTTCCTACATAATTATTATTTTTTATAGTCAGTAATTTGTGTGTGATTAAGTCCTTTATTGTTTGTTATAGTTTATTTACATTGTATTGTGTTTTGGCAATAAAGATAGCGAGGTGTTAAGACCCACAACGACGTTTCATTGGCAACAGTAGCCTATAAACCAACCAACAATATTAAATATTAACTAGATGTACCGCATAGCGGTACAAAATATGACCGCCGCTCAGTCCTGTACATCCGATCCGCGAAAATAAATCACACTTCAATTTGTCTCCATATTTTACTCCATCCTCCACTCTTGAAACTTTTGTGTATGCTTGTTTGGCATGCCTGAGTGTGTGTGTGTGCGGCTGCACAGAAAGTAGCCTACTGGTGCTGAAAAGGTGAATAGATTGTAGAATAGCCAAAGAAGATGTAGCATTGTTATAAAACCTTTAAAATCTCTAAACAATCACAAGTAGGGCAGTTCATCACAGTTCATCCATTGCAACTGGATTGATGAAAGGTCACTTACACCTGTAGGCTACATTGTATTTGGGAAAAGCAAAAGGTATCAGCATAATGTTATTTATTTCTTCATTTATTTATTTTTTTATGTATTTATAAACAAAAACATCTCTGTCAGTTCCATGCCGTTTTCAACAGCTATCAAAACAAAGGTCATTTTGGATGGATGGATGGATTTTTGTGAATTTCTTCTTCTACATAAGATTTTAGTCATCTTTAGTTCATGTAATACTTTATTGTCAATGCACAAATTAAGTAACAGTAGTCTGAAACGTTATTGTTAATGCACAAATTAAGTAACAGTAGTCTGAAACGAAATGCTGTTTTACATCTAACCAGTGGTGCAAATAACTGACATGTCCAAATGGGCCTTGATGAAATCGCGCCGCTAGACTGTTCATACACATTTTAACGGGCCAAAGTTGAAGAGCTTTTGTCCGTTATTGTTCGGCAAATATAGGCTGATTCATGTTCCCTTGCATTGTGTAACTGAGGTCCATGGCTAGTCTGGCTTTCATCAGACCAAGCTCAATCTTTTAAGAAATCAAAAAATAAATAGCGGGCAGATCAGGCTGGGTTCACCCAGCCTAGTCCATAGGCACCGATATTGTTTAATTTTCAGATTGAGATATACACGCTCTGGCTATTCTAAATGCAAAAATGCATTAGGGAGTTATGACAAAACTGTAACTAACAAACTAGATCCTAATAGAAAGCTGTTAGCTTCCCTAAGCTACAGGTAGGATTATAAGGTAGGCCTATTTACAACATAAATTGTCAATAGGCTATGCTGGCGACACAAATAAAATCTCCTTTGGAAACCAATGGCTTACGACTTACAGTATCAAGCGGACTTAAACTGCCATATCGTGGCGAAAAGTTGTAATAACATTCACGCAGCTCCATGAGTCAAGGAAAGCGCGAATGAAGTAGCCACTTCTAAATGGGACCCACTACACATAGCTTAAGGTGTGTTGCTAAAAGCAGCCATAATGAAATGAAGGTGTCATTGTTTGGATACTTCACACACACGTGCTTTTTAATTTCACAGACTACAACTACCAAGCTGTAATCAAAGCACATCGATTCCCCTCTCACACCCCTGCGACTTAAAACTAAATAAACAGGCGTCTCAGTCTCACGCATGTATAGGCAAAACTGTATCAGACCGATTGTAACGTTGGTAAATCTTCCATTGCACAGAATGATTTTGTAGCACGCGTGCAATAAATGACAGTCGAAAGATACAAACAGTGCTGCTATCAATTTGCTTGGTATAACCGCATTTATAGTTTTCTACAAATGCAATCAATCAAATGGGCCTCTACCACTCAACCAACGCTAACGGTAACATTACCTAGGTCCTTATTGATATTACAAGATTAACGTACCTGCAGTAAAACCAAGCATGTCGATAAACATCCTCAGATTTATTTCGGCTTCAAGAAGAAATGGGAATTAAACTTCATGTGAACATCGTCCTGTCCTTATTAGATGTTCGCTGCGGTAAATTACAGTCCTTGTAGGAAGTGTCCATTGTTTTCCCCCAACCCACTTTTAACTTCCAACAAAATTACGCCTCACTGCAACGATCGCCATCTAGTGGACAAACGACTACTTATCGCCAATACTGAAAATGCAGCCATGATGATGATGATGATGAATATTTATTTTGGCTTTCTTTTGATCCTACTGAATTTGTAATTATGTATCGGCCGTTCTAATACCGATAGTATGTGGGTGCCTGTGTGTGTGCATGTTTATATGTGTGCACCGCCATTTACAGGCCAATGAGTGTACAGTCACTAAATGTACACATAACCTAATTTTTTAGACCCCCATGGATGAAATTCTACTTAAACTTGGCATACCCCCAGACCCAAAGAGAATGCCAGGTCAATCATACACATAAAATTTGGTGCAGTTCTGAACATCTTAACTGAAGATAGGGGCGATTAAAGCAGAATAATATTGCATTTTCATTTTTACCGGGGGTGCAAATCACAAATGAGTGATTATGAGCCAGGTTTATGTGGGCCCTTGAGACCAACATACCATAAAGAGAACTGTGTCTGCCCACAGAGAACTGTGTCTGCCCTACACTCCTTTCGGGGGTCCAGTCCAGCGGGGGCTGCAGATCAAAACGAAAAATGACGGTTCCATGCTATCCATGTGGGGGTACATGCCCACCAAGTTTTGTGTACCCGGTCTTTCAGTGTCCGGGAATCCTTGTTGGTTAATGCGTCACTAAATGTACACATACGTTATTTTATTGTAGGGCCCCCATTGACCCGAAAGTACACAAAACTTGGCATGCATTCGAGGGTGTCATAATGATCCTACACTTTTAATTTCGTGCAGTTTTGACCTTGTCAGCCAGAGATATTGTGATGAAAACACCTAATTTTTTTGCTTTTTTTAATTTTTAACTAGGTGGCTTTATACATGAAATAAGTGGTAATGGGATGGGTTGACATGCCCCTTAAGACCAACATGCAAAAAAAAGGTGGACCTCCTAGGCCCTCACGGTTCTCGAGATATTCACAGAAAACTGTCTCCCGCCACCTACAGGCCAGTTGGTGTATAGTAACATAAATTAATTTATTGTGTGGCCCCCCATGAACGGAATTCCACAAAACTTGGCGTGCATACAGAGGGTGTCATAATGATCCTACACTTCCAATTTCGTGCAGTTTTGACTATGTTAGGTCACAGATACCTACAATTACAACACCTCATTTTTACTTTTTTTGTGTTTAACTAGGTGGCTATACATGAAATTAGTGGTTATGGAATGGGTTGACATGGCCCCTTGAGATCAACATACAAAAAAAAGGTGGTCCTCCTAAACCTTACGGTTCTCGAGATATTCACAGAAAACTGTGTCTGCCCTACCCTCCTTTCGGGGGGGTGCAGTCCAGCGTGGGGGCTACAGATCAAAACGAAAAACGATGGTTCCATGCTATCCATATGGGGTTACATGCCCACCAAGTTTTGTCTACCCGGTCTTTCAGTGTCCCGGGAATCATTGACGGAAATTTGGACATGCGAAAAAAAGAAAAAAAAAAAAAAATCTGACTAAACCTATATGACCGCCGCTTCGCTGCGCGGCGGTCATAATAAGAGCTCTTTAATTTCGTTGTGTTAAATCAAAACAATATATTTTAGTGCTTGTGGACTGATAGGCCTACCCGTATATCCTCAAATTATGGCCGGGATGATAATTGCCTATGTGATATGCCTCCGAATCGTGTGATGCGTCCGAACAGCAGCATATGGTGCTTGAATGTCATCGTTCGCCAAACATTCTAATTCAAAATTGTAAATCTTATAATCTAAACTTCATTCACTATCCATGTATATATCAGGATCGACTGCAGAAACAGGCTGCAGGGCAACAGTCTGACAGCCTGCATGAAAATAAGCATAAATGGTCTGCACTTGTAAAAGAGTGCAATTACCAAAGGGCCCTTGAATTGTTCCTTTTAAAACCAAGGAGGATAGATAGCCTGTAGCGATGCTACAGTATTTCAGCTCTGCCATAAGCAGTGGCTGTGATCACATTTTGAAAATGTTGTTTTACAAACATGTTTTTGTATAGTATTTGTTAAAATTGCACTAGGGCTGGGACGTAATCGATGACGTCGACGCAAAAAATACGTCGACGCAAAATATGCGCGTCGATTCGTCAAGCATAACGTGTGCTGCTAAATATTTTAATTTTACACCTTCAGTGTTTCCCATACGTTGACTAATCTGTGGCTGGGCGCCACGAAATCGAAACCGGCCACCACACATTGATGTTTTATGTTGTACTGTTTAAATTAAAGATAAGATAAAATCATTTCATTGAGCTGCACCTTTTACTCACGCAGCCTTTCCTCGCCCCGCCCGCTCTCTCTCTCGTAATGAGCCCGCTGCTCCTCCTCTGCATGTGCATTTAACAAAAGATTCACGATTGTTGAAGGATTCTTGTTGCCACCAGGCTTGGAATTTCACCATTCTGGGGGCAAGGCCACTTGACCTTCAGTTGGGCATATTTGGTGGGGGGCACAAAGGCCACATGTCAGGGCACCAAGGCCAAAGTTAACCCTCTATACCCCAGTGGAATTCTACAACAATGCTTCAGATTCCTGGGAATTCTAAGAGAAAAGGGCAATTTGAGAAACATTTTAAATAACCAAGAATAACTAAAAATCTAATGAAAAGTGTCAATTGTAAGTTTCTTTCAGTTTAAAGATTAGAAATTGCTCTCTTTCAAATGATATATGATCCATTAAAATTATATATTCATGTTTCCCATAGACAGCCATAGGCCTACTCACTTACAGTCTCAAAGTTTTCACTAACAAAAAGTTATAAATATGGTTCACATATTTCTGTATTAGAAGCTGGGAAACACGATACTATATGAGTACTGATTTCATTGAAATAGACTGGCATATCTTGCACTTATTTGGGATTTAGCTGGACAGTGAGCCTTACAGCTAAAAATGATGAGGATATGAACTAACGTAGGCCATGAAGCATAGCGTATGAAATCGTGACTCATTTGATAAGCATGTCACCAACAACAGGGACTGTTAATCCTGACATGGATTTACGTTTTGTTTTATATGCACATCATGTTATATAATTTATCTAAACTTGATCAGTTGATGATAATGAACCTGTTGCACTCGTTCACTAACCTTCAACCTATCCTGTGCTAACATTATGAGTCTCAGACTAACGTTAACGTTACATCAGTGAAGGTAGCAAATTAGCAGGCTTTTTTGTAATCACGAAGATGACGAGACATTGGCCTACTTGTATACAAATACATTTTCCTGACATCCATAAGCAGAAAACACAACGGTGGTTCCCGCTTTGGTTATTAGTCAACAAAAACTCATTTAGAGAGACATACATAAGTAGTAGTTTGCAATAACTATCTGTAAGTGGGATAACGATAATGTTAGCTTTTACTGTACATGCCAGAAAGGGGTAATGTTAATGTGATATAACTGCAAATAAACCTGGCATGGGTTTATCATAAACTTTATTGTTAATTAGGCCATGACCCATCATTGAATTATGCCTATATTTTGCTGGTGCTAGCTAAACTCAAACTGACTTTCACAGTGACAGCCATACAATTTTTTTTATGCCAGAGAGGCAGCTAAGTCAGTCATGACAAACGGGAGGATGCTAACGTTAAATTTATTACACTTTCATGTTTTTATTTTGTCAATTTCTTACATCAATATGATCGTCACTTACATCAAAACATGGTGGATGCACATCAATACCATCTCATCTAATGAGAAAAGACGCGGACGCTTGTTAGAAGCCATAACTCCAGAGGCACCGTAAGTCCTCAGCCGGTCAGTCAACAGGCTAAACTCAAAAATACCGGAGAAAAGTCAATAGCGACCTAGCCATTTATGTGTGTCAAAATAAAAGTCTGGTGTTTATTTATCCACTAACGCTGTATTATTTCATGTATGAAGGTTATACTGTATCAGATGTCTCTTTAAGAATTGCGGCCGGCCGCGGCCGTTACAGGAGAATACAGAACGGCCGTCGACGGCCGCTACGGGGTATAGAGGGTTAACTATTAGTAGTAGGCTATACAAATGATCAAAGTTGTATTTAGCCTATTCACTGAAGTAGACCTGCATCACTGTATGAAACATTACAAAAACATGAAATGAAAACATGACATATTACATAGAACTGTAAATCATCTGACTATATCTAATATTTACAGATATCTAGGCTATATATAATATTTATTTTATATTTGGCCTGCTATGAAATCATGTATTGAACAATTTAAGCACAGCTCAGCTTTAAGAAACTCAAATAGCCTAGATGCATGCTTAGCATTTTGTGATCATTAAGGCTACTTTTACAAACTCTTAGTCAGCTGTCCTCCAATATCTAGGTGATATTTGTAACATTTATTTTGTATTTGGCCCGTTATGAAATTATGTGGAACAATTTAAACACATTGTAAAACTTAAAGCCCAAATTTGGAGACATCCATGTATGTCGAACTTTACTGCAAATTCAAAACTGGATTACTCTGGAACGGCTAACTGTACAGGGGACTGCTTTACACCTTTGTGTTCGGTAAGGTCTCCTGTTTATTCTGATATATGGGTTGTCATGTTTTAAAAGAAGGGTTCAGTAAAAGTATTACACCGAGATGAATGGGTATGGAGATCATGGGACTTAAACACCTTCAGTAGAATGTATGATTAAATTGAATTATATTATTTACTTTTCTCGCGAACCGTTCAACACAGCAATTATCGGCTAACATCGTTTAAAAGCTGAGAAAAAGCTCTTTCATGTGATACTTGTGATGTCTGTGTGATGATGAGTAGGCTAGGCTACTTCGCGAGTAGTTCAACTGAGAAGAATGGTGGACGCACTTTCTTTCTTGCCTGTCACTTTCTCCACTGCTAAAAGACTAAATTAATTTGCGCTGTGAATGCTAAGATTATTTTGACAGGCCACAGGCTAAATAAAAATCGCTATTAGTAGGACGGAAAGCAGAATATTGAAAGAAGGGGGCGCCAAGGCCACCGTGGCCTGTAAACCTCTGATTTTCAAAGGGGCATCACGGCCAACGCAAGGGGCTACGACGGCCATGGCCGTCATGGCCGTCGTGGCCGCCGTGAAATTCCTACCCTGTTGTAGACTGTTATTTACTTGCTCACTGGTGGCCATGATCATTCAGTTAAACTAGAAACATATAATCAGAATAAAACTGGAATGGTTGAGGGACCGTGTCAAAGGTCTGAAAACAGGGCATCTGCGCAAAATACAGATATTGCATTAAAGTCTATGGACCCCATAAATATAATAATGGCATAGGCCAAAGAAAAAGGTGTCAGGTAGTGTGATGTAGGTGGCCAGGATACTGTTTCATGCAGCCAGTTTACATTTTTCACCAGAAAATACGGTTGTATGCTGTTGCTGTGGTCGGAGTTGGAGGTGTCGGTAGTGTCACTGCTGAAATGCTAACGAGGTGTGGCATTGGAAAGGTAAGAAAAATAAATTAAAGCCTGTTTTGTATATTACTCTATGTAATTTCTCCTCAGTCTGATAACATTATGCTGTTGATGCATGATGTTTGTTGCATCATCTTCTATTAATCTTTGGCACTGTTTATTCTGTATACATATTTGCAAATAAATTCTCAATTCATTTGAGAAATTCTTCTGTTCGGTTCTGTATCAGCACAACCCTACACATGCATCAACTACTTTATACTGTTCATGAGTACATCTATGGTAAAAGTGCTGATCTGGCAATGACTGCCAATTTTGTTATACTGCATACTCTCTGAATGGCAAACCCCTTTCAGTTACAAACTGTGTTCCAATTTGTGTACATTTGAACGCCTAATTTGATTGCATCAGTGTGTTCACACTGATTATTATGACAAGATTAAGTGTGCTGCAAGTACCTGGATGGTGCACTCATTTATGTGAAGTGCACAGAGTTGGTGTTTGATTTGAGATGACACTATCCTGTTGAAATTCATGCACTATACGAGTAAGCACACTGTGCACAGCCTACTGCATTAAAGAGTACGGATGAAAGTACACAGATTTAAACAGTGATACCATACCTAGAGATTGGCATGGTTTTATTTTTATGCTCTTTGAGCTCAATGCAAATCAAACCAGCTAATAGGCTAACTGATATAAACCCATGCCAATCTCTAGGTATGGTGAAGGGTATGTGATGATGTGGGGCCATTTTAATTCCAAAGGCCAAGGGAACTTTATCAGGGTGCATAGTATCCTGGATCCATGAAATAACTGGCCTTAAAAAATAAAAATCTGCCTGCCTGTATGGGAATTTAACATAGGGGTGTCAATACCCCTGTATGGCCCCTGTATTTTAAGGAAGAGCATATATTTATTTATGATACATTATTCATTCACAAAGAAAATTGGTGTCCTTAAAGGTTGGATATTTCCTCTTTTTTTTTCCCTTAAGGCATTAAGATAAATTTCCAAAAGATATTTAATATTACTCTTTTTAGTCAACTTTAGCAGAGGTGCCAATAATTCTGGAGGGTACTGTATCGGTGCATCACTAGTATTTATTCAAAATTTTGAAGTAGGTTATTAGTCAGATTCAGTCAGAAGTTCTATTACTTGTGTATTTATAGTGTGGAGTTGATCCCCCTCATTTTGTATGCGGCCGAGCATTTTTGCACATTCTGGTTCGTAAGAAAAAATCCTTACGAGAGAAAGATGGAGCTCATTATCCCTATTCCCCAAATCATAAAAAGTTATGCTCCAGTTATTATTAATCAATTAATTAATTGTCAGTTAACTGCTTGAGCCACCCCCACATTTGTTTCCTTTCAATAACATCAGTGTATATGTTGTCTCTGTGTGGACTTTAGACCTGTTACATCTTTATAACATGACTGTTGCTACGCCTCTGCTACGAACAAAAAAATATTAACTACAAGCTGTCTCCTAGCTAAATGAGTCACAAGGTACACAATGGGGGACGCTGAAGGCCCTTGAGATGAATCAGGAGAGGCATGCACACAGCAAACAAATTAATCTAACCAAGTGTTATTAATGTTATATTAAGATCAAAAAATCACTTGATAAAAAATGTTTTAGAATAAAGAGACTTACCTAGCGCTCTCTCGTAAGATCATTTTGACTCATTTTGCTTAACGCGCTGGCAGCCAAATTTGCTTGTTTTCATGTTGAACTTCTTCAAATAAGTCAAACTCTTATTAAATCAAGCCACATGATTTTACGAGAAGGTGGAAGTCTCTATATACTGAACAATAATATAATAATAATAATAATAATAATAATAATAATAATAATAATAATAATAATAAGCTTTATTTGTATAGCACCTTTCATACACAGAATGCAGCACAAAGTGCTTTACATTTGAAGCATGTAACACAATAATAGTCAGTCAGTCATTATCAATCACTTTAACAAATACTGTTTGCAGTGCAACATCTCTGCTGAAGTTGGATTTGATTTGGTATATGTTTGTTATTTACTTCTTCACTTGACAGTTGCTGCTTTTTGATTATGACACTGTGGAGCTTGCAAATATGAACCGGCTCTTCTTCCAACCACACCAAGCTGGTTTCAGTAAAGTGAAAGCTGCTGAGCACACACTGAGGTAAGTTCATTAATTTAATGTCATTTTTATTACCAGGGCTCTCAATTCTCAATAGGAAGCGCCAGAACAGACTCAAAAGTACTCGGAAAGAATTTTATGTGTGCGAGCGGCAGAGATTCATGATGGCAAAATAGGTTCGTAATTCAAAGACCGTAACTGTGGTAGGTTTAGTACCTGTGGAATATATGTAAGTGAAGGACATAAAATCATTTGTGTTATTTTTTTGTTAAATAACAAATCAGTTTTACAGTTACCAATCCTGATACACACACACACAGTACATATGAGATGCTTCTCATCCTTAAGGTGGTGCAAAAGTCTGTGCACCTGCAGAAAAGATTTGTAACTGTAGGACAACTTTTTGTGCGTAGAGTATTGATTTGTAATTGTAGAATATTTTTGTAATTGTAAAATATTTGTAACTAGGATGATTTGTAGCTCTAAAACCAGTCCATACCCGTAGAATAGATTTGTAAGTGTAGGGTATATTTGTAATATCGACAATTACTTGTACAGATCATTTTTACAGTTAGAAATAATTTCTAGTTTCAAAACGTGATTCACACTTACAAAACATTTGAGTCTAATATTCTTCCATACAATATCCATGACTAATCCCACTCTCACTATATTGCTTAACTATCAAGATCAAAATTCCAGTTGGTATTGTTTTCAGTATAAAGAGATTTACCTAGCGCTTTCTCGTAAATCATTTGATTAGTGCTGGGCGGTATACCGGTTCACACCGTATACCGGTGTATATTTTCGTTATGATATGAATTTTTAATATACCGCCATACCGGTGTATTTGATTACACAATGTTTGGAGCGCTGCGCCCGTAGCGACAGTGTTTCAGGACGGACTTTTTTCACACGCGACGCGATTTGCCACTCACGAGGCATAGTGAGGATAAACACAAAACACCTTAAGTTTTTCCCCTGAAGTATGACCCTTAAGGCTTAATTTCTCCTTAGGTAAGGGGTTTATTTAAGGGTGTTGCACAGAATAATACCTTAAATTGTTTCTTTAGTTAAGGAAAAACGTTAAGGGATACTGCATTGAAAAGGATTTACCATCACCAAAATTCTATTGAGATTGTTCAACAGCTGTAACTAACTGGCTAGTAGGTGATGTCGTTAGTTAGCAACCCACCGAACACAGTGAAGTTTAATGATCTTATCGTTCATCTCACCTTAAGAATATTCGCTGAAATTATCCAGGTAGCAAGTAAAGCGTGTTATAGGCATGCACTGAGCAATACTAGCTGGCTAGTTAGAAATGATCCTGACTGTCATCAGTGCACCAAAACAAACTTTTTTTGTTAATGTTTTGCCTACCGAACCGAAGCTCATGGCAGGCTAACAAGACATCCACATCCACATGAAATTAACGTTAGCCTACCACTAACGTCATGTAAACCACACAATAACAATACATTTCTGATAGGCCCATTTGACAGAGTAAGCATATTAACAGAGAGCTTTTATTTTAAATGGTATCATTTTCAAAAAAGTATAATTATTGCAAGTTGCACTACTTTTTGTATTGGTTTTATACAAGATGTTTGTGAAATTTGCACAGTAAAAGTTCTGTATTTTGACTGCAATTGTCTTTGCACTCTCAGCATCATTTTCTGGGGCCATGCAAAACTGCATTACCACTAGTGTGGAGTTATTCTACATCATGACAGTAAAATAGACCATCCTTAGTCAATGTACTGCAGCAATTCCTCTCTCAACCTGTAGAAAATGCTGTGAACATTTGATTATGCATGGTAAAAAAAAAAAACATCATATACCGTGAAACCGTAAGAATTTTGAAAAATACCGTGATATACATTTTTGGTCATACCGCCCAGCACTACATTTGATTTAAAAAGAGTTTGACTTATTTTAAGATGTTTCATCTAGAAAACAAGCACATTTGGCTGCTAGTTCGTTGAGCAGATTTGTCTTCATAATACTCCTTAAAATAAGTCAAACTCTTATTTAATTAAGTCTAAACTATCTTTCAAGAGAGCGCCTGAATTAACTCTCTCTATACTAAAAAATCTTATTACACTTGATTTTGATATTTGATTTTAGGAGACAGTGCTAGGTTAGTGTCTTTATACTGAAAACAATTCCAAATATATTTTTTTATCTTGATATTAGATTTTATTTTATTTTATTTTCACTTGGTTAGATTTTATTAGATAAGCAGTTTTTGCAGTGCATTCTGTCGAGTGCAGTATACAATTTTTGGTCAATATAACCTTGTCCTCATACTTGTGATCTGAGCGATGGTCGACATAAATATTAGAGACCTAAAACGTGATTAAAAAAAATATTTTGTACAAGTTCATGTCAATTGTTTCGAGACTTCAGATTATGTGTTAGCATAAATGTGACTTGCCATGCCCCAAAACACTGTAGGTAACCATGAATCAATGATTAACTCTTGACTGAACTTTTTTTTCTTTTTTTAAATAGGAACATCAATCCAGATGTCATATTTGAAATTCACAACTACAACATCACCACAGTGGACAATTTCACACATTTTATGGATCGCATAAGGTATGACCTGCCTAATTGAGAATAGGATTCATGCCTATTATATATATATATATAGCCATGTGTACATTGTGCAGTTGTGCTAATGTCATCTCATGTATTTTTCAGTCATGGGGGGCTTCAAGTGGGCAAGCCGGTAGATTTAGTCCTGAGTTGTGTGGATAACTTTGAGGCTCGCATGGCCATCAATACTGTGAGTGGACTGTTAATGTCATAATGATCTTCTCATAGTCAGGATGGGTTTTTTTATCCAATGCATTGTTTGTGTAGAAATTTGTTCATATTTCTCTACTTACCCAGGCATGTAATGAATTGGGTCAGACCTGGATGGAATCGGGTGTTAGTGAGAATGCTGTATCTGGTCACATTCAGTTGATTGCCCCAGGAGAAACGGCCTGTTTTGCTGTAAGTCTTAACTATATACCTGCACATATATATATATATATTTTTTCTATGAACACATTTTAACTGTATAGTAAAAACACCACCAACTGTTGGTCTTCAGCCTTAGATGTGGTTCAGAGTGTTACATGTGAAAGGTGCAGTCAGGGATTTTACACCACTTCAAGCCAATAACATTTTTGGTCACATTTAGCAATCATCTCCTCACGACTGCTAGCTGCCCATTTCCGTGAGTAATACACTGTAAAAAAAAAAACGGTGTCCATAGGCAGCCCAGGCTATGAAAAAATGGAAAACAAACAAAGTTGGGACAGCCTGCCCCTAAGCAAATATTGGAATTTCTCTGTGAATACTGAAAGTAGTGGTGAGTTTGGTCCTTGGTTAAAATATAGTGTATGTTTTTTTTTGCACAAAAGCATCTGATAATAAATGTAAACATAAACAAATATGACTTCTTGCGAAATCCCTGACTGGGGCTTTAATCTGAACATTCACCCTACTCCATTTTCTAAATTTTCTCTCTAAATAGCTCTTAATTGCAATGTTATACTGAAAAAAATTCAAATGTAACCAATTGCTAATTGTTTATATAAACAAGTGTTATTAGTCTTATATCAAAGGTAAACTATGCAGTATTGGCAATTTCCTTACTGTTTTCTCGGTTCTTGCTTCTTTTTCGCTGGCTCTGTCATGACGAATGTCTGAGAAACTCCATCGCTACCTTTTTCTAGCCGGTGCCTGGCGTGTATGTGTATTTGAATGCAGTAAAGCAATTCGTAACACTCGTTATACTTCCTGACACTGGCCGCCGGCCCACAGTTGCAAGGGTGTTTTTTCTGCTCACAGGCGCTAGGGGGAAGCGAGATGGCCACCATTCAACCCGAAAAAAGTCATATAACTAGTGATGGGCAAATTAAGCTTTGGTGAACCACTGAACCACAGCAGTGTGAACTTAGCGGCACTAGCTGAAAAGCAAAAAGATGGCCGCCACACATACATTTTTCATAATAAAAGTCCTTAGCAAACCAATATTTTTGGTTACATATACTGGTTTGGGTAAGGACTTTTAAGTTGAAAAATCTACATGTGGCAGCCATATTGGATTTTTTCATTAGTGTTGCTAGCTTCACACTGCTGTGGTTTAGTGGTTCACCAAAGCTTAATTTGCCCATCACTACATATAACCATTCCAATGACTCTGAAACTGTTAAATGAAGGTAAATTAAGCTAAAAAACCTGCATAGTTTACCTTTTAAGATAAAAAAAAAAAATCCTATTTTTTTATTGTTTTTAGTATAAAGACCTAACATTCTCTCTTAAGATCATTTTGACTTAATTAAGAGTTTGACTTATTTTAAGGCGTCTTATCAAGACAAGTTTGCTTAACACACTTGCAGCTAAATTTGCTTGTTTTCACGGTTCAAAACATCTAAGCTTAGTTGGTATTGTTTTCAGTATAAAGAGACTTACATAGCCCTTTCTTGTAAAATCATTTGTATTTATATTTGATATTTTACAGGTTTTGGTTATGTAACCTAAACATTGCGTAGACAAACGGACAAATCGGAGTCGGTGCTGCAACCATTTTTCTGGTTTTTGTCTGATTTGACACGGAATGACCCATACAAAGTATAGACAGGTGGTACATGGACAGGACTATATATAGTGCAGTGTAGACAGCAGTATACAGTTGGTTTACAGTAATCTAAATGAACCCTTACGTGCCTGACCATTCTAATTTCGTTAAAATTTTAACGATGACATGGTCTTATACCTCAGCTGTCCAATGACTGATTTTAATTCTGAAATCTTCCCCGTAATGCTGACAACATAGGTTTTCAATTTGACATGATTGGTTAAGAGGATTATGGCGCGAAATGTTTTGGATACTCGACGATGAGTCATGAAAAAATAATGTCACTTCAGTCGCTACATTTGATGTGGACAGCCGGACGCCATCTGTACACTTTGGGAGATTACATCGACTTATACCCATACAACTGGATAAACTGAGGTAAGATATATTTTAAATCGGTTCTAGTTATATGGTTAATCTTAATTTATAGTCCTAAAATCATGTTATTTGACAGTAATATGCTTTCTCATTAGCGTCAACATTATGGCTCACGTTAGTGTACCGGCATGAAAACTTTAGCTAGCTGCATTACTCTGAACTGTTCGTAATATTTTTGTTTGCTTTTGATGTCAGTTGTTTTCATTTAACAATTAATTTAAAAACCTGGAAGTAGCCTTTATATAACATGTAAGTAAGTTTGTTTTCTAGTACCAATTTGCATGTTAGCTAAGCATAAATGTTGACAGGTAAGTACAGCATATCAAAGCTGAATAAATTTGTGGGCTGCGTGTTTCTACCGTCTACGGTAGACATGAAATAAGTTGATCAATATTTTTTACTCCTCGCAATATGTATTTGTTTTTAATGCCTTTTGTCAGGTTGTCACCTCACTAGGCAGTTATATCAGTAGTGAACTAGCTTGCTTGCTAACCTCTGACTAAATGACACATCAGATGTGCTTGGTCTAACTTTTCTAAGATGCATGACATGAAATAGACTAAGCTATTTTTACTCCTCAATGTGTAGTCATAGAAATCATGATGTGAAATCATATTCTGTCAGAAATGTCATCATTGCATTTCATCAGTCAGTCACTAGGTGAAATGTAATCTTTTTCTTGATGCCAGCCAGGCAATCAGATTTAGGGTAGCTAAACCCTTGTGTAATGAATGTAATAGTTACTTTGCATTTTCAGGTTGTGCTATTTTGAGGCACCCAGAATGTGTCAATAGTTTAGTCTACCTCTTTGTGTGTGTGTGCATACATGCGTACGTGCGTGCGTGCTTACACATGCATGCATCTGTAGTTTTGGGATTTTTTTTCTGTATTACATTATGGTTTTGCTGTTGTTTCAGATGGAGGATGACCAGTCCTATGCAGAACACCTTGTCAGCCTGAAGAGAAGGAGGCAGCTGACAGCTGATGAGCTTGAGCTCATAGCAGCTCATCAAGTTGAAAACCATGAGTGGATGGAAGAAGATGAAGACCTTCTTGACCAGGAGCTGCTGAGTGAGGGGGGGAGGAGGAGGAGAGTGGCCTGCCATCATCCTCAGTTTGGTAAGTAGTATGTATTTGATTGCATGTATTATATATAAGATAGATTGATAGATAGATACTTTATTAATCCCCAAGGGGAAATTCAAGGTCTCAGTAGCATACAGACATCATATAATACTTCATATGTAAAATATGGCAACATTTCTATTAATTCATTTTATTTGGTGGGTTTGGGGTTGATTTGTCATTCTCCCGTAGGTCCTTGTTTTAGGGAGGAAGCTTCTCTGACCCTTTTCCTTCGTACGCTGATAGGGACACAGAAGCACAAGTTCCGATACCTTTTAGTCCACGTCGTCCCTTAGGTATCCACCTCCAATTATCACCCATTTTGTTCGTAGACCGAGAATTCTCGTCGCAAATCAAAATTCCAATGGAGCTCCAAGCGGATTTGTACACGCAGCCTTACAACACTGTTTACAGCTCTTAGAGTCACGGTAAAATGTAATTTTTGGTACATAGCTAATTTAGATACACTTGGTGTGAGTGCTTGCGTTTCTTTAGGAATCCGCCGTCTTGGTTTGTATAAAAATGAATATTAAGTGACACATACACGCAAGAGAACGGAAATACGGAACTGGTGGTAATAGGTAGCGTTCCGATAGCTTGCTAACCTGACTAAATGACACATCAGATGTGCTTCATCTAACGTTTTCTAAGATGCATGACATGAAATAGACTAAGCTATTTTTACTCCTCAATATGTAGTTATAGAAAATATGATGTGAAATCATATATTCTGTCAGAAATGTCACCATTGCATTTCATCAGTCAGTCACTAGGTGAAAACCATAAATGTAATACACACATGCATCTGTAGTTTTGGGATTTTTTTTGTATGTGTACGCACGCACGCACACACGCACACACACAAGAAGAGGTAGACTAAACTATTGATGCATTCTGGGTGACTCAAAATAGCACAACCTGAAAATGCAAAGTAACTTTACACACATTACACAAGGGTTTAGCTACCCTAAATCTGATTGCCTGGCTGGCATCAAGAAAAAGATTACATTTCACATATGATTACATTTCACCTAGTGACTGACTGATGGTTCCGTAGCCTCTTTGACAGCTCAGGGATATCAATGCATGTAACCTACATATTTATGTTTTTGCAAGCTAACTTTTAGCATGATCTTCATATTCATTGTGATGCTATATGGGCCTCATACACATGAAAGATTAATATCATGTCATTATGTTGTTCGGAAGACGCCGTGAAAAAAAAGTACAAATTACAACTTTGCTGATAACATTTCAAATAAATGCCATTTAGCGCATTAGCAAGGTGATTGTGTAAAGTATAGCCTACTGTTGTTGTTTCATAGCCTTTTGCTACTGCTAGATTTTAACAGGAGCTTGTGATATTGGTTTAAAGTAAGCTATTTGGCATGGGCTCAGCCAAGCTGTCAAACACTGTCCACTATAGCCTATGTGGTGCACCCCTCTGCTTTAAGCTTATACATCTAGTGTTTATGTTAGCTAACTGTATCTGGATGTGTTCAGAGAAAGACGTTAGTGATGGCGCTTGACATGCAATGAACAAAAAAAACGGCAGAGATTTAGGGCCCGTCCCATTTCTCCCCCCTTAAAACTTCCACTTGGTTTTGATTGCCCTCAACATTAAAGCCCCCTCGACAAGGGAAGTGGAGGTGAAGATCTTTCCCTATGAATTGGGACACCACTATATGCAACTAGCGTGGCGAACGTGCTCACCTACGTCATGTGCAGCGCCGACGTGTCTACCGGTAGTAGCCTGCTACTATTTTCATTCAGGAACATGTCCATTCCAGCGGTCATTGTTGTGTGGGCTGTGCTGGTTTATCTACGTCTGGTTAATCAACCAAGATATTCGTGTTCATGTGAACGCCAGAACACACACCTTAAATATTGACGAAACTACCCAGATCAGATATATAACGTTATTTGATGGGCAGACTCTCTCAAAGCATCATGAACATAGTCAGATAGCTTCGTGAGATATTTCTAACGTTAGTGTTCAAACTCAACAGTCCATCGGTCATCAGATGTGCATCAAACTAACATATTCCAACATATTTTGAAATTTTAATATGCTTATTTGCGAAAATATATGAAACATTTGGCCGGCTCGCTGAGCTCGCACGGTATCCTGGGTAATTTCATCTCCCACTTCGTTTTAAGCCTGTGTCCAACCCTAGTGTTCAATCTTCAGGTTGTCTGCCCCCCTCTGTGTAAGTTTGTGTGTGTACATGTTTTCTCCACAGGCTTGTTTTACTATGTAATCTACTTTCATATGTTTAGACCACATTCATTGTTGAGTTGATTGTATTCCTAGCTTTTCATTAAATAATAATATTTATAATAATAATAATAATAATAATAATAATAATAATAATAATACATTCTATTATCTTATATGTACATAGTTTTCATATTATACTGATTTAAATAAGAAATATATAAGTTGTATCTGTTGAATCACATGTATTTTATGTCTCTATTCCTAAATGTTCTTAGATAAATACATATTTACTTCCTGTACTACTGGTAATGTTATGCTTTTTTTTGGTAATTCTTATTGACTGTATCATTTGCTTCTATACAAATAAATGGTTTATTCTTATAGACCAAATAAATCTAAACCATTGTGTCGGACTTCATTCGTTTTTATGCATATTTTTATGTTGTTGGTGAGAAGGAGAATGTGAATTCTGTCAACATTCTAAATCATTCTAAATGTGAATTCTGTCAAGTCAAGTTTATTTATATAGCGCATTTCATACACAGAGGTCATTCAATGTGCTTTACATAAACAAAAACAAACAGTAATAACAAATAAAAGCATAGAAGGACAATATAGTCAAATAATAGTTCGAAAGGTAAATATCATAATAAAGAGAAAACATAAAATGCACAAGGTAAAATCATAAAATCATAAAAGAATAATTAATAAGAAAAAAGGCAAAAGTAGTAAAAAAGTAATACAAGACAAGGTAGAATAATTTTCATGGCAGATTCAGAATTTGTGACTTTGTGCATCTGAGAACAGTTTGGTCTTAAGTCTAGATTTAAAACTGGCTACACTTGGTGCCTTTTTGATGTCATCCGGATGTTGGTTCCAGAGCTTAGCCGCATAGCAGCTAAAAGCTGCTTCACCATGTTTAGTTCTAACAGTAGGTTTTACTAACCGGTTTTTCACCTGGGACCTGAGAGGACGAGAAAGTGTGTACTGCTGAAGTATGTCTGATAGGTATTTAGGTCCTGCTCCATTTATTGATTTATAAACAAGCAATAGTGCTTTAAAGTTAATTATGTGACTTACTGGAAGCCAGTGCAGGGATTTAAGAATTGGAGTAATGTGGTCAGTTCTTTTAGTTTTTGTTAGAATCCTAGCTGCTGCATTTTGTATCACCTGAAGCTGTTTAACCCTTAGAACCCTAAGCTGTTTTTAGGGCATTTTCACTACCTTTATTCATAAGGATTTATTCTGGTCATTGTAAGTGCCACACACACATATTATATATTGTTTTTTTCAGCAGAGTCTAGGCTATCATTTCATGTATTAGTACTAGCATTGATTTTATTTAGATTTTTAAAGAATTAAAATATAAAAATCATATTACAAAAATTCTTATATTTTGACCTGTATCTCACCACAGCAAGCTCATAGCTCTACATGCATTTCATGTGTGTGTAGGGCAGACTGTCCTGAAACGGGCAATATAATTGCCATGTTGGAGGGATACTCTGGGGCTGAGCAATTTACAGAAATATGTGGTGTGTGATTTACGGAAATAAATGCCATTTTTTATTTAGCGATGAAAAAATAACCATTCTGCACTCCATATCTGTGACACTTAACTGATCTGACCTGACTTGACCCAAGTTTGCCTGTTAGCATGTGTGACTATGGTGTATGCACTCATGATGATTCTCAACTTTTTACTGCATTGCCATGAACAAAGTAAAGGCAAAAAAGGTGTTTCTTTGTTGAACAAATTGGGATGCAATGTGAGCCTTGAATTGGATGCCATGCAGGAATTTGCTAGGATCTCAAAACCGGATTATGAACATGTTTTGCCATAGAGAAACACACGATAGCGTTGGATTATAAACATGCTTTGCCACAAAAAACAGACAAAAAGCGTGGGGTAAGTCCAGCTATATGAAGTTATTATTTTGCTGTCACTTCGTCTGTTTTATAACCCAGAAGGATGAATTTGGTATCAAATGATGGCTCTGTGTCTCCTCTTTCATCTAACATACGTGGCATATATATCCGATCCGGTCCTTGAAAGTAATTACTCCGAGAGTAATGGGTGTGCAGCGTTGGTTTGTGTACATGACGTTAGTATTTTGCAGTCACTTCGTCTGTTTTTATAAGCCAGAAAGATCTATATCCATGGTACCAATGGATAGCCCTGTTTCTCCTCTTTCATCTGATATGCTTGCCATATCTATGCGATCACGGGTTCGCGAGTAATTCAAACGAGAGTAATGGGTGCGCAGGTGAACGCAGAGAAGTATAGACTTTAAATATGATGCAATTTTATTTAATTTCATGATTTTTTTTTTAATTTTCATACTTGATCGTACAGACAAGTGCGTAGTCTCTTTGGAAAGCCCCACTTCTTCTCTGTCATAAAATAAAGGTTTTATCTTGTGATGAACAGTCGCGGAGCAATGTAACAGAGAAGAAAGGGTGTGTTTTTTGACGCACTTTGCGTCAATCGGGTTCTAAGGGTTAATAGTCTTTTTAGGAAGGCCTGTGAACAGTCCATTGCAGTAATCAACCCTGCTGGAGATAAATGCATGAATGAGTTTTTCTAAGTCATGTTTTGACATCAGTCCTCTAAGTTTGGCAAAGTTTTTGAGATGGTAAAAAGCTGATCTATGTGGCTGTTGAAATTTAGATCACTGTCAATTATTACACCAAGATTTTTAACAGTATCCTTTGCCTTCAACCCTTTTGTGACAAGGAGAGTGGCAACCCTAAGTCTTTCCTCCTTTTTACCAAATATAATTACTTCAGTTTTTTCTTTGTTCAGCTGAAGAAAATTTTGAGACATCCAGGTGTTGATTTGTTCTATACACTGACACATAGATTCAAAGGGACCATAGTCGTTTGGTACAGAGCTAAGTACATTTCTGTCATCTGCATAGCTAATTTATGAAATTAAATTATTTTGGATGATTTGTCCAAGTGGGAGCATATACAGGTTGAATAATAATGGCCCCAAGATCGACCCCTGGGGAACACCACAGGTCAAGGACGT
Source organism: Alosa alosa (assembly GCF_017589495.1). Lineage (NCBI taxonomy): Eukaryota > Metazoa > Chordata > Actinopteri > Clupeiformes > Clupeidae > Alosa > Alosa alosa. The sequence goes on from NC_063204.1 coordinate 32,944,350, forward strand.
TGGTGAGGTACAGTTTCCGATGGCAACAAAAAAGCTCCTCTCTTGTAGATATGATTTTAGCCAGTTGATAACTATGCTTGTATATCTAACCCAGTGTTCTAGTCTGTGTAGTAAAATATTGTGATCAACAGTGTCAAATGTCAAATTTATCATAACTTTTGAAAGGTTAAGGATATTCCATTTCAGATTTTTCTGTTAAATAGCCCACTGAACATGCTGAACATGTTATACATATCGTGTAGCGAAATATGATAAAATACATTTTTATGTGAATGAAATTAAATTTTGACAAATTTTGGATATGCATTTGGAGAGTATTTCAAAGACTGTTCATTACTATATCAACATTACTATATGTATTTTACTTCATTTCATAGAACTAATTTTCTGATTACAATGATATGTATATTCCACTGATGGTATGTAATATACTCAAGAAATAAGGTTGTTTCTTTTGTGAGGAGGTCATCCAGCACCAAAAATGGAATATTTGGCACGGGCACAAAAAGGTTAAACATAAATATGTGCAGTGTGTTAGATATGTATAAATAGCAGAATAAATATGGCTATGATGTATGAACAATGTATGAACATCATGTATGGGGGGGGGGCTTAGTTGGTTGTTTGTCACTGGGATGCCGAGCTAGAGTTCAGTAGGGTGACAGCCGCAGGAAAGAAGCTTCTTCTGAACCTACTGGTTTTGGTGCGGAGAGACCTGTAACATCTCCCAGAGGGGAGTGGGGTGAACAGTCTTTGATGATGCTGTGCACCTTATGCAAGCATCACTTGCCCTGGATGGCCTCGATGAAGGGGAGTGAGGAACCAGTGATGCATTGGGCAGTTTTCGCAGAGCAGTTGCCATAGAATACTGTGACAAAAGTTGATGAGGATGCTATCGATGGTGCAGTGGTAGAAGTTCACCAGGATCTGAGGAGACAGGTGGACCTTCTTTAGTCTTCTCAGGAAGAAAGGATGCTGGTGAGCCTTCTTGATCAGGGTAGAGGTGTTGAGGGTCCAAGAGAGGTCAGAGATGTTAAAATCATGATATTGCAGTCCATAATTATTCTGTGTGTGGTGATCTGCAGCTGCAGTTCATCCATTTTGTTCGCCAGGGAGCGAATATTGCCGAGGAAAAGGCTTGGAAGAGCGAGTTGAGCTTTAACCTTGCTCGGATTCCACAGCAAGAGGCCCTGTGTTGTTTATGTTTGCGTGCCCGTTTGAAGATGCTTCCGGTCGGTGCGGCAATGTTCGGAGTTCTCGCTGATTTAGCAATCTCTGGGATTACGCTAGTAACAATGTCAAAATTGCAGGAACCGATGTCCAAAAGTTCCGGTTGGGTGTACGATATGTACGCTAAACTGTATTTACCGAAAATACTTGAGATAAACAAGCATATTACCACTAATTCGCAAAATCTGACACGGAGCGTCGCGAAGCGTTCGCCCTGCGTTCGCGCTGCCATCTTGGGACATAACAGTTTGACTTATTTTAAGACATCTTATCAAGACAAATTTGTTAAACACACTGACAGCCAAATTTGCTTGTTAAGACAAATTAAGGTTATCTAATGTAAATTTTTTATGATGTTTCTGACTTTCATGTCTTCTACTGGAAATGTATGGACACATGATTACGACCCTACAACAGCTCTGCTCAACACATTCTGATCACAGCTTTGCTTAATATTGTTTTCATGGCAGTGCGCTCCCCCATTAGTTGTGGCAGCAAACATTGATGAGAAGACATTGAAGAGAGATGGTGTCTGTGCAGCCAGCCTGCCTACAACCATGGGTGTGGTTGCTGGGATGCTAGTGCAAAATGTTCTTAAGTAAGTGAAAATACAGCTCTTGTATTTATAAACCAATATTTGTGACCAAGCATGGCAAAACCAGGAACATGTCTCCCCAGAGACATTTTTGAGTTATTCACAGATTCTGAAAGTGTAGTTTTAAAGCTATCCAATGATGTCTCACTCATGGAGATCATGATAATATTTGAATAAGTTGTAGCCATTTTAAAGTATACACATCTCAAAGCTACAAGCTGAGAAATCAGGCTTTTCAATTTGACTACTTTCTCCCTCAATCCATGGGAGGGGAACACAATGGTCCTCATTTACATGACATTAAGATCAACCCTCCCCCTGTCACGATCACTGATCTGTCAGCCTGCAGTGCTAATGACCCATCGAAACTATCTGTAATGGGTTACAGAACCAGCTAGTAGCAATGGATAAAGTAGTCTAAAACAAACATGAGCTCACGTTTGCAAACCATGTTATTTTGAATGAACACCCAGTGCAAGGCACCAGGTTGGCAATGGATTTAGCAGGTTTAGCAATGGAAAAAATTGTCTAAAACGCGAACTAAACAAACATGAGTGCATTTGAATGCACACACGATGCAAGGCACCCTGCCATCAGTCAAAACAAGACATTCTCGCATTATTCAAATTAATTGCCCACCGAAACTATCTGTAATGGGTTTTGGCTAGTATGGTGCCAATAGCTAACGACAGTAGGCCTACGTTAGCTAGTAGCAATGGATAAAGTTTCTTACACACAAACTTTATTCCCGTCAAATGTAACTGTGGAAAAAGCATCTGATATCTTACGATCTTCCTCGTTGCAATTATCTTCGGCTAAGGTCAGCTTTAGATTAGGGATGTTCTCCAATGTAATGAAGTCGCCTTCATCATCAGATTCAGGTCATCTGCAATCCGCTGTGCTTTGTCCATCTCCATTCCAATTGTAAACAAACAGCATACTGGTTCAGTAAGTAGCCATGAGGTTACTTCTAGCATACAGCTGATTGGCCGACAAAACAAAAGAGCACTAATAGTCACGCCCAATTCAAACGCTGGTTTACTTCCTGAAACTTAACCATTTTCAAAGACAAAATATACACTTTTAAAGCAACCAATGCTGTTATCTGAAACATGGAATTGCTTCTTTAGGACTTCAACTTGCACATTCTGCAAAAAAACTAAAATAACTAATTTTGAAAAAAAAAAAACTTCAAAGTCGTTTTTCGCGACTTGCGTCTCTGCGACTTGAGCCTGGTTTTGCCATGCCTCATAATCATATAAATATGAATAAAGTTGTTCTGACATTCTGATTAAATGTTTGCTTGTGACTGAACGGGGTTCACTATATGTGCACTTGTCTTAATGTCTCCTTTTTGACAGGTTCCTGCTTGGTTTTGGGACAGTAAGTCACTACCTAGGTTATAATGCTATGCAGGATTTCTTCCCCACCATGTCGATGAAACCTAATCCCTACTGTAGTGATGTCCACTGCACGAGACAACAACAGGAATATAAGGTAAGGCACAAATCATAGTTTTGGATTAAAGGAAGTGTGTCAATTTATAATGTATTTTAACCCTCTGGAGTTAGATTTAGGGGCAAGATTCAAGGAAAGATTAAATTTTGGCATTTGTTTGCATATCTCAGACGGTGGATGGAACATTTATCTGGAATAGCATACTCCTGTATTATTGTATCGAAAAATTGATCCCAATGCAGTAACGGAGGCACTGTGCTGTAGGAGATACTGTCCTTGGATGAGATGCTAAATCAAGGTCCTAGCACTTATTGCAGAGCAGTGGATTCCCCAATGTCCTGGTTAAATTCCCAAGATGGCTCATTAAATCTGGCCCCCTAATCATCCCCCAGTGTAATTGGCTCATTTGTTCATTCCCTCACTCTCCACCTCAAGCTGGTGTGTGGTGAGCCTTCTGGCACTTAATAGCCTTATTTATAGTGTGGGTCATCACCCCAGAAACTTAAACAAGATGTCACTGTCGGGCGGAAACCTTGTATGTCCAAATCCATTAGTTTTCAGGGAATTGAAAAAACCTTGTAATTTTTAAATAATTCAACATTGTGTTATCAAAGTTCGTATGATGACTTAGCATATTATCATACTTATAAGTTTTATTATTTTAAAGCCATTTTTCCAAAATCACATTTAAATGGATGTACGAGGATTTTGACCTGCAAATGTGGAGATACGTGTTTGTTCTACCATTGATTAGAATCCATTGACTGAGTCGGCTTTGTAGTCCATTGACAGACTAGGCTACTACTAAAGCCCATAGCTGTCAACATTGAGCATTGAAAATAAGGGACATTTCCCAGGTTTCTTACCCAAAACGGGAACATTTCAACATTTGGTCTTTCTGTTACTATCCCTCTACTGACAGCAAGAATTCAGTCTACACAACTGCTCCACTAACTAAACGAGGTGAGAAGCTAGGTCTAACATGACATTGCTGACAGATTTGGCGTCAAATCGTGCTCTCACAACAAACACGCTGTTATTATGACCGCCGCGCAGCGAAGCGGCGGTCATATAGGTTTAGTCATATTATTATTTATTTTTATTTTTTTCCGCATGCCCAAATTTCCGTCAATGAGTCCCAGGACACTGAAAGACCGGGGTACATGAAACTTGGTGGGCATGTAACCCCACATGGATAGCATGGAACCATCGTTTTTCGTTTTGATCTGTAACCCCGCTTGACTGGACCCCGAAGGAGGGTAGGACGACACAGTTTTCTGTGAATATCTCGAAAACCGTGGGATTTAGGAGGACCATTTTTTTTTTAGTATGTTGATCTCAAGGGGCCATGTCAACCCATTCCATAACCACTCATTTCATGTATAGCGCCACCTAGTTAAACACAAAAAAGTAAAAATGAGTTGTTGTAATTGAAGGTATCTGTGACCTAACATAGTCAAAACTGCACGAAATTGGAAGTGTATGATCATTATGACACCATCTGTATGCACGCCAAGTTTTGTGGAATTCCGTTCATGGGGGGCCACACAATAAATTAATTTATGTTACTATACACCAACTGGCCTGTAGGTGGCCGGAGACAGTTTTCTGTGAATATCTCGAGAACCGTAGGGCCTAGGAGGTCCATCTTTTTTATGTATGTTGGTCTTAAGGGGGCATGTCAACCCATCCCGTTACCACTTATTTCATGTATAGCGCCACCTAGTTAAAAATTAAAAAGCAAAAAGTTTTGTGTACTTTCGTTCATGGGGGGCCTTACAATAAAATAATTTATGTGTACATTTAGTGACGTACACCAACAAGGATTCCCGGGACACTGAAAGACCGGGGTACACGAAACTTGGTGGGCATGTACCCCCACATGGATAGCATGGAACCGTCATTTTTCGTTTTGATCTGTATCATAACAGACAAGTGCTTGCATGCTAGCTAGCACCTACATGCCGCTAGCATAGTATATATAGCATGTATATATGGATAACAGCGACACATTAAAAAAGACCAGACCAAATAACAATGTGTGCCTTTTTAAATCAGCTTTGCCATTTTCAATCAAATAGGCTACAACTCACATGATCTTTACAGCTAACAATAACGTTAGCCTGTTGCACAAAATGACAAACTTTGCTGCTAGTCCTAATATTAAATGTCATTATAATCAATATACATGATGATTATAAAACCACAAAGGCCAATGTTTACTGTGAATGTCGCAATATATCAATAAATATCACTTACTCGAGAGGGTTCAGCACAGCCGTGTCCCAGCAAAGAAAATATCCACTGATCTGATTCTCGTCTCGGCTCTTGGTGTACTGTCAAGTTCAACCATTACTAATAATAATAATATAATAATAATAATAATAAATATAGCTGCAAGCAGCAATGAGGGGGCCAAGCAGGCAGATCAGCAGGCCAGATTTGCCATGTAACTCAAGGACGTTGTATCAGACATATAGCATTAAGCAGTGACAGCAAGTTCAATGCCAAACAACCCAAGATTGGCTGAGTTACAAGTTCAAGTTTCACATCAAAACATAGCTGATTTTGTGGGGCTGAACCAGGGCTGAGTGTCGGCGCCCCCTCCCCCAGCCAGCCCACCACCACAACCGCCCGTGCCCATCCCACCCCGCCCCACCCTGCCCCACCCTTGCACGCACGCATTAGAATGAACTCGATAGAACTTGCTGTAATCAGTTTCATATCAAAAATAAAAGATCGACTGAGATATGATCACACTTGCTGTGATTTAAACATAGAGGTCAAAGATTGACGTCATAGGGTGTGTTGAACTTGGCTTGACCCAAGAATTCCAATGATACCTCATTTTGACATTCTGGTCAACTGGTCAAAAGTTACGTCCGTGAACACACGTCCAACTTTGGCCTGTTTGTGGCGCTAGAGCGCTTGAGGTGCCGCTATGAAACTTGGTGAAATTAATTATTTGACTGTCCCGAATCAGTGTGCAAAGTTGTATAACTTTTTACCAGACGGTTCTATGGGCTGCCATTGACTTCCATTGCAGAATAATGCACATCAGCAACTACTGGCCAAAATGCATTATTGCCAATTACAGAGCCCCCTGGAGGTCAAAGGTCACCAAATTTCTTGAGCGTTCTCCCGATGGGGTCTGAGGTACATGTACTAAGTTTGGTTTTGATACATGAAAACGTTGCTGAGATATGAAATCACTTCCTGTTTGGCGGCTTCGCCGCATATTTTGATTGGCTTTTACAGGCCAAAGCTTCTGTCAATTGTTCCAGAAAGCAATGCACTGATAAGTCATGGTCTGAAGATGGTCTCTGCCAATTTTGGTGAGGATCCGCTGAAATTTGTGACCTGCGAAAGTTTGTATGTGTTTTTGATTAAATCCAATATGGCGGCCGAATCAATTACGATGACATCACAAGTTGACTTGGGTCGGCCTAAGGACCTCCAACAGTATTACCAAACACCACTAGTGTGTTTTAATTCTAAGCACAACAGCAGCTACAGGCCAAAAGGCATGTTTCTAAATTACAGCACCCCCTAGAGGTCAAAGGTCACCAGATTTCTTGAGCGTCCCCCTGATTGGGTCCTGAGTCCATGCACGAAGTTTGGCTTTGATACATGCAAGGGTTGCTGAGATATGACCTCACTTCCTGTTTGGCTGCTTCGCCGCAAGTTTCGATTGGATGTTACAGCCGAATGCTACTGTCAATTTTTCCAAAAAGCAATGCACTGATAAGTCATGGTCTGAAGATGGTCTCTGCCAATTTTGGTGAGAATCCGCTGAAATTTGTGACCTGCGAAAACTTGTACGTGTTTTTGATTAAATCCAATATGGCGGCCGAATCAATTATGATGACATCACAAGTTGACTTGGGTCGGCCTAAGGACCTCCAACAGTATTACCAGACACCACTATTGCATTTTAATTCTAAGCACAACTGCAGCTACAGGCCAAAAGGCATGTTTCTTAATTACAGCGCCCCCTAGAGGTCAAAGGTCACCAGATTTCTTGAGCGTCCCCTTGATTGGGTCCTGAGTCCATGTACTAAGATTGGTTATGATAGATGAATGGGTTGCTGAGATATGAACTCACTTCCTGTTTGGCGGCTTCGCCGCGATATTTCGATTGGCTGTTATGGGCTTAACGGTTTGAGTTCAAGAGGCTAAAAGGGATAACTTTTGTGAGGATTGATGTGAAGATCAAGTGTGTCAAGTTTGGTGTTGATCGGACAAAATTTGTGACCTGTGAAGTTTTAGTTTCACTTTCACTAAAATCCAATATGGCGGAAAATCCATCATGGCGGAAATTGACGTCATAGGATGCGTTGAACTCGGCTTGGTCCAAGGATTCCAACGATACCTCATTTTTGACAATCGCCATACGGGTCAAAAGTTACGTCGCGTGGAACGACATCCAACTTTGGCCTGTTGGTGACGCTAGAGTGCTCTAGGTGCCATCATGAAACTTGGTGACATTAATCATGGGACTGTCCCTAATCAGTGTGCCAAATTTCAAAACTTTTCACCAGACGGTTCTATGGGCTGCCATAGACTTCCATGGCGGAATAATAATAAATATAGCTGCAAGCAGCAATGTGGGGGCCAAGCAGGCAGTTCAGCAGTCCAGCAGTCCAGATTTGCCATGCAACTCAATGCCGTGGCATCAGGCATATAGCATTAAGCAGTCACAACAAGTTCCATGTCAAACAACCCAAGATTGGCTGAGTTACAAGGTCAAGTTTCACATCAAAACATAACTGATTTTGTGGGGTTGAACCAGGGCTGAGTGTCGCCGCCCCCTCACCCAGCCAACCCACCGCCGCAATCGCCCCTGCCCGTCCCACCCCGCCCCACCCTTGTAAGCACGCATTAGAATTAACTGGATGGAACTTGCTGTCAACAGTTTCACATCAAAAATAAAAGATCGATTGAGATATGATCATGCTTGCTGTGATTTAAACATAGAGGTCAACAATTGACGTCATAGGGTGTGTTGAACTCGGCTTGGCCCAAGGATTCCAATGATACCTCATTTTGCCATTCGGGTCAACAGGTTAAAAGTTACGCCCCAGAAACACAAGTCCAACTTTGGCCTGTTGGTGGCGCTTAGAGCTTGAGGTGCCGCATGAAACTTGGTGAAATGAATTATTGGACTGTCCCCAATTAGTGTGCAAAATTGTATAACTTTTACCAGACGGTTCTATGGGCTGCCATTGACTTCCATTGCAAAATAATGCGATCAGCAACTATTGGCCAAAATGCATTTTGTCAATTACGGAGCCCCTAGAGGTCAAATGTCACCAATTTTTTGAGCGCCCTCCCGATGTGATCTGAGGTACATGTACTAAGTTTGGTTTTGATACATGAATGCTTTGCTGAGATATGAAATCACTTCCTGTTTATGGCTTCAACAAGAAATTTTGATTGGCTGGTACAGGCCAAAGCTTCTGTCAATTGTTCCAGAAAGCAATGCACTCATCAGGCATGGTCTGAAGATGGTCTCTGCCAATTTTGGTGAGGAACAGATTAAATTTGTGACCTGCCAAAACTTTTTGTGTTTTTGATTTAATCCAATATGGCGGCCGAATCAATTACGATGACATCACAAGTTGGCTTTGGTCGGCCTAAGGACCTTCAACAGTAGTACCAGACACCACTAGTGGGTTTTAATTCTAAGCAAAACTGCTGCTACAGGCCAAAAGGCATGTTTCTTAATTACAGCCTCTAGAGGTCAAAGGTCACCAGATTTCTTGAGCGTCCCCTGATTGGGTCCTGAGTCCATGGACTAAGTTTGGTTATGATAGGTGAATGGGTTGCTGAGATATGAGCTCACTTCCTGTTTGCGGCGGCCAAGAAATTTTCGATTGATATTACGGGTGAACAGTTATAGTTCAAGATGAAAATCGATAACTTTTTAGCGGCTTGGTCTGAAGGTGTTATGTGCTAAGTTTTCGCGGAAAATCGGACAAACTATGTGAGGCGCGGAAACTTTTTAAAGGTTTTTGACAAAATCCAAAATGGCGGAAAATCCATCATGGCGGAAATTGACGTCATAGGGTGCGTTGAACTCGGCTTGGTCCAAGGATTCCAAAGATACCTCATTTTTGACAATTGGGCATACGAGTCAAAAGTTACGTATATGCGGAACGCATGTCCAACTTTTGCCTGTTGGTGGCGCTTAGAGCTGAGGTGCCGGCATGAAACTTGGTGCAATTAATTATTGGCCTGTCCCCAATCAGTGTACCAAATTTCACAACTTTTCACCAGTCGGTTCTATAGGCTGCCATAGACTTCAATGGCGGAAGCGTAATAATAATAGGGAAGAAAAGATAGAATCATAAAGGGTTGCCCTGCAGCTTCGGGCTGCTTGGCCCCTTAATAAATATAGCTGCAAGCAGCAATGAGGGGGCCAAGCAGAGAGATCAGCAGGCCAGATTTGCCATGTAAGTCAATGCTGTTGCATCAGACATATAGCCTTAAGCAGTCACAGCAAGTTCCATGCCATACAACCCAAGATTGGCTGAGTTACAAGGTCAAGTTTCACATCAAAACATAACTGATTTTGTGGGGGCTGAACCAGGGCTGAGTGTCGCCCCCCTCCCCCAGCCAGCCCACCGCCAAGAACCGCCCCTGCCCATCCCATTCCTCCGCCCACCCTTGCACGCGACGCATTAGAATTAACTGGATGGAACTCGCTGTCATCAGTTTCACATCAAAAATAAAAGATTGACTGAGATATGATCACACTTGCTGTGATTTAAACACAGAGGTCAAAAATTGACGTCATAGGGTGTGTTGAACTCGGCTTGGCCCAAGGATTCCAATGATACCTCATTTTGCCATTCGGGTCAACAGGTCAAAAGTTACGCCCGTGGAACACAAGTCCAACTTTTGGCCTGTTGGTGGCACTAGAGCTTTTGAGGTGCCGCATGAAACTTGGTGAAATGAATTATTGGACTGTCCCCAATTAGTGTGCAAAATTGTATAACTTTTTACCAGACGGTTCTAAGGGCTGCCATTGACTTCCATTGCAAAATAATGTGCATCAGCAACTATTGGCCAAAATGCATTTTTGTCAATTACGGAGCCCCCTAGAGGTCAAATGTCACCAAATTTCTTGAGCGTCCTCCCGATGTGGTCTGAGGTACATGTACTAAGTTTGGTTTTGATACATGAAAGCGCTTGCTGAGATATGAAATCACTTCCTGTTTGGTTTCTTCACAAGAAATTTTGATTGGCTGGTACAGGCCAAAGCTTCTGTCAATTGTTCCAGAAAGCAGTGCACTCATCAGGCATGGTCTGAAGATGGTCTCTGCCAATTTTGGTGAGGAATAGATGAAATTTGTGACCTGCCAACACTTTTTTGTGTTTTTGATTTAATCCAATATGGCGGCCGAATCAATTACGATGACATCACAAGTTGGCCTGGGTCGGCCTAAGGACCTTCAACAGTAGTACCAGACACCACTAGTGGGTTTTAATTCTAAGCACAACTGCTGCTACAGGCCAAAAGGCATGTTTTATTAATTACAGCGCCCCCTAGAGGTCAAAGGTCACCAGATTTCTTGAGCGTCCCCCTGATTGGGTCCTGAGTCCATGGACTAAGTTTGGTTATGATAGATCAATGGGTTGTTGAGATATGAGCTCACTTCCTGTTTAGCGGCTTCACAAGAAATTTCGACATTGGCTGTTACGCTAACGGTTTTAGTTCAAGACAAAAAGCAATGCATTAATGAGGCATGGTCTGTAGATGATATCTGTGAAGTTTGGTGTCGATCGGACAAAATTTGTGACCTCTGATACGTTTTAAGAGATTTTGATGAAATCCAAAATGGCGGAAAATGACGTCATAGGGTGCGTTGAACTCGGCTTGGTCCAAGGATTCCAACGATACCTCATTTTTGACAATCGGATAAACAGGTCAGAAGTTACGTGCGTGAACGCAAGTCCAACTTTGGCCTGTTGGTGGTGCTAGAACGCGGGAGGTGCCGACATGAAACTTGGTGACATGAGTCATTGGACTGTCTCCAATCAGTGTGCCAAATTTCAGAACTTTTTGCCAGACGGTTCTATGGGCTGCCATAGACTTCCATGGCGGAATAATAATAATAATAAGAAAACTAACAAACACAATGGTTGCCTCGCAGCTTCGCTGCTTGGCCCCCAATAAGAAATCATAGAAAAACAATGGGGCTTCGCTGCTTGGCCCCCAATAATCAATAAGAAATCATAGAAAAACAATGGGGCTTCGCTGCTTGGCCCCCAATAATAATAAGAAATCATAGAAAAACAATTGGGCTTCGCAGCTTCGCTGCTTGGCCCCCAATAATAAGAACAAATAGAAACACAATGGGTGCCTTCGCAGCTTCGCTGCTTGGCCCCCAATAATAATAGTAAGAAATCATAGAAACACAATGGGGCTTCGCAGCTTCGCTGCTTGGCCCCCAATAATAATAAGAAGAATACGTAGAATCACTATAGGTTGCCTCGCAGCTTCGCTGCTTGGCCCCCAAAGATAGCTGCAAGCAGCAATGTGGGGGCCAAGCAGTTGAGCAGGAGTTGTCATGGCAACCCAATGTTGTTACATTATACACACACCCAATTAACCCCCCATCCCACACACACACATATACACAGATAAACCTCCTCTCCCACACACCCCAATAGCCCCCTACACATACGCATACCTCAAACATTCCAAATGTATTGTGCGTCCTTAGGTTGTAGTCACGAGTCCACATACCAAGTTTGGTGTCGATACGAGAAAGTGTTGATAATTATAGCGCCCCTAGTGTTCAAAGGTCACTAAATATATTGAGCGTCTTCGGGATGTGTCCCGAGTCCATGTACCAAGTTTGGTGTCGATACGAGAAAGTGTTGCAAATTATAGCACCCCTAGTGGTCAAAGGTCACTAAATGTATTGTCCTAATTCAGGATGTGCTCCCGAGTCAATGAGCCAAGTTTGGTTTCGAGCACGCGGAAAGCATTGAAGAAATATGAGCCCACTTCCTGTGATTATAGCCACATAGTGGTCAAAATTTACCACATTTCTTGAGCGTCCTCCTGATTGGGTCCTGAGCCCATATACCTAGTTTGGTTTTGATATGTGAAAGCATTGCGGAGATATCACTTCACTTCCTGTTTGGCGGCTTTGCCGCCAAACTTGATTGGTCGTCACAGGCAACCGGTTTTGAACATGTCTCCAAAAAGCAATGTGTTTATGAGTCATGGTCTGACGATCATCTGCGCCAAGTTTCGTGGAAAATCGGAGAAACTTTGTGACCTTTGATGCCTTTTAAGTGTTTTTGATGACATCCAATATGGCGGTTGGATCATTTATGTTGACGTCACATGTTGGCATGTTGCGGCCTAAGGACCTCTCAAGGTATTAACAGATATCACTAATATGCTTTAATTCCAAACACATGACCCGCTACAGGCTAAAACGCATTTTTGGTAATTATAGCCACCTATAGGTCAAAAGTCACCAAATTTATTGAGCCTCCTCCTAATTGGGTCCTGAGACCCTATACTGAGTTTGGTGTTGATACGTGAAAGCCTTGCTGAGATCACTTCACTTCCACTTCACTTCCAAACTTGATTGGTCGTGATGGGCGACGGGTTTTGAATATGGCTCCTAAAAGCAATGCATTTATGAGTCATGGTCTGAAGATCATCTGCGCCAAGTTTCGCGGAAAATCGGACAAACTTTGCCAACTTTGATGCCTTTTAGGTGTTTTTGATTAAATCCAATATGGCAGCCTGATCAATTACGTTTACCTCATAAATTCACATCTGCGTTGAGTTCGGTCTCATCCAAGGATTCCAAATATACCTTAATGTTCAAAATGTGGTGTACCGTTCAAACGTTATGTGCATAGATGTAATAAAAAAATTGAAATGTTGGTGGTGCTAGAGCACTCAAAGTGCAGACTTGAAACTTTGATAAATTAAAGATATGACTGAACCGAATCAATGTGCCGAATATCCCAACTTTTTACTGTATGGTTTAATGGCAAATTAGCGCTTCGCTATAATAATAATAATAATAAGAAGAAGAATACGTAGAATCACTATGGTTGCCCCGCAGCTTCGCTTGGCCCCAATAAGAAGAATATGAGAATCACTATGGGTTGCCTCGCAGCTTTGCTGCTTGGCCCCCAATAAGAAGAAGAAGAATCATAGAATCACTATGGGGCTTCGCAGCTTCGGGCTGCTTGGCCCCCAATAATAATAAGAAGAATAACGTTAGAATCACTATAGGTTGCCTCAAGAGTTTGGCTGCTTGGCCCCTAGCCCCACACACACATACCTCAAACATTCCAAATGTATTGTAGCGCCCTAGGTTGTAGTCACGAGTCCACATACCAAGTTTGGTGTCGACTGAGAAAGTGTTGATAATTATAGCTCTAGTGTTCAAAGGTCACTAAATATATTGAGCGCCTTCGGGATGTGTCCCGAGTCCATGTACCAAGTTTGGTGTCGATAATGGAAAGTGTTGCAAATTATAGCACCCCTAGTGGTCAAAGGTCACTAAATGTATTGTCCTAATTCAGGATGTGCTCCCGAGTCAATGAGCCAAGTTTGGTTTCGATACGTGAAAGCATTGAAGAAATATGAGCCCACTTCCTGTGATTATAGCGCCACATAGTGGTCAAAATTTACCACATTTCTTGAGCGCCCTCCTGATTGGGTCCTGAGCCCATATACCTAGTTTGGTTTTGATATGAAAGCATTGGCGGAGATATCACTTTCACTTCCTGTTTGGCGTGCTTTGCGCCAAACTTGATTTGGTCGTCAGGCAACGGTTTTGAACATGTCTCCAAAAAGCAATGTGTTTATGAGTCATGGTCTGATCGATCATCTGCGCCAAGTTTCGCGGAAAATCGGAGAAACTTTGTGACCTTTGATGCCTTTTAAGTGTTTTGATGACATCCAATATGGCGGTTGGATCATTTATGTTGACGTCACATGTTGGCATGTTGCGGCCTAAGGACCTCTCAAGGTATTAACAGATATCACTAATATGCTTTAATTCCAAACACATGACCCGTTACAGGCTAAAACGTAATTTTGGTAATTATAGCGCCACCTATAGGTCAAAAGTCACCAAATTTATTGAGCCTCCTCCTAATTGGGTCCTGAGACCCTATACTGAGTTTGGTGTTGATACGTGAAAGCCTTGCTGAGATCACTTCACTTCCACTTCACTTCCAAACTTGATTGGTCGTGATGGGCGACGGGTTTTGAATATGGCTCCTAAAAGCAATGCATTTATGAGTCATGGTCTGAAGATCATCTGCGTCAAGTTTTCGTGAAAATCGGACAAACTTTGCCAACTTTGATGCCTTTTAGGTGTTTTGATTAAATCCAATATGGCAGCTCGATCAATTCTGTTTACCTCATAAATTCACATCTGGCGTTGAGTTCGTCTCATCCAAGGATTCCAAATATACCTTTAATGTTCAAAATGTGGTGTATGCCGTTCAAACGTTATGTGCATAGATGTAATAAAAAAATTGAAATGTTGGTGGTGCTAGAGCACTCAAAGTGCAGACTTGAAACTTTGATAAATTAAAGATATGACTGAACCGAATCAATGTGCCGAATATCCCAACTTTTTACTGTATGGTTTAATGGCAAATTAGCGTTTCGTTATAATAATAATAATAATAAGAAGAAGAATACGTAGAATCACTATGGGTTGCCTCGCAGCTTCGCTGCTTGGCCCCCAATAAGAAGAATACGTAGAATCACTATGGGTTGCCTCGCAGCTTTGCTGCTTGGCCCCCAATAAGAAGAAGAAGAATACGTAGAATCACTATGGGTGGCCTCGCAGCTTCGCTGCTTGGCCCCCAACAAATAGAAACACAATGGGTGCCTTCGCAGCTTCGCTGCTTGGCCCCCAATAAGAAACAATAGAAACACAATGGGTGCCTTCGCAGCTTCGCTGCTTGACCCCCAATAATAGGAAAAGCTTGAAACACAATGGGTGCCTTCGCTGCTTGGCCCCCAATAATAATAATAATAATAATAGTAATAATTACAGTAAAGGTGCTCCGCTGATCGGACATGGGTCCATTCAGGATCTGCTGTTTGACAGTAGAATTTACGGCACCGCCCGGAGGCAGAGCTGATCCTCTGTGGTGCCAAAACGAATGTGACAGTCACGCGGGTTTGGTGACTTGAAGGCGGATCCACCTAGGAGTCTACTGCTGTGTGGGAAACACCATATATACCCCAACAACACCCTAGCAACCATCTTAATGACCTTAGCAACACCCTAGCAACCATCTTAATTACCCTAGCAACAACCTAGCAACCACCACTATAATGTGACACAAGCAACCACCATATTAACCAACATGAGTACCGTAGCAACCAGCATAGCAACCGCCATAGGTACCATAGCAACACCCTAGCAACCATACTAATTACCCTTATTAAGAGGGTTAAGGCTGCCAGTCTTATGACATGTCATTTTCTATATTTTTGATATGTTGCTGAGTTGATCATAAACGGCCCCTAGCAATGAAGAAAAGTGATTGATAATGACTGACCGACTATTATTGTGTTACATGCTTCAAATGTAAAGCACTTTGAGCTGCATTCTGTGTATGAAAGGTGCTATACAAATAAAGCTTATTATTATTATTATTATTATTATTACCCTAGCAACTATCTTAATTACCCTAGCAACAACCATGCAACCATCACTATGTGACCCTAGCATCCACCATAGCAACCAGCATGATTACCCTAGAAACCACTTTATTTATGTGTTCTTGCTTACTGGATGTTGCGTTAATGCAGATAACTTTTGATCCATGTGCCTGATTTTCAAAAATGAGGTACTATTGCAATCCTTTTGGCAAACTGCACCTGACCAAGCCCACTTCTAGTTTATAATTGAATTTCCTCATTTTCTCACAAAAAAGGAAAATTATTATAAGTGTGATCTCACAGAATATGAACCATAAATTATGTCTACATCATTGGTAATTGAGCTAAAGTAAACATCTGTTAAGTATTTTTACTTAAATTGTTATGGCTGTATTGATTTAAAAGCCTAATAATGTGGTGGGAACATTGGCTGAGTAACATAAATATCTTACAAGGGTTAAGCGTGTTGCACAGAATACCTTCAATGGTTTCCTAAGGAAAAATGTTAAGGGATTTATTTCACTGAAAGGGGTTTTACAGCAGAAAAAATCTACAGTTTCCACAGAGATTGTTTATTTGCTAATTCACGCCTGCTTTTCCGAGGGTGGACATTTTTGCCAAATATGGAACTGTCCAAAATAGCAATGAGGGGGCCAAGCAGGTAGCAGTGAATGTGAATAATTTTGACCTGTTGGTGGCGCTAGAGGATTAGACCTAGGGGCATGGAAATTGGTGTGCGTGGTCAGGGCCATGCCCTGATGCCTTGTACTAAATTTGGTTTCGATTTATGAAAGGGTTACTGACGTGAGTTCACTTCCTGTTTCTCTAGCGCTGCCCGAGTGGTCAAAAATCTGACAAATAACTTATGTTGGGCTTTGTCTAAAGATCAAATGTGCCAAGTCTTGTCCAGATTGGTCAAAGTTTGTGGTCTCTGAGGCTTTTCTTGCATTTAAAATGTTTAACTGATGGTGGCACTAGATGGTGAGACATAGTGGCATGTGATGCTGCCTACAGAGACTACAGAAACCAGGGTTTTTACATTGTAATTATGAAATTGGCAGCTAGTGGTCGTGAGGAGATTATTGCTGAATGTGACAAAAAATTTTATGGGCTTGAAATCGCGTAGAATGCACCTTTAATATATGAAATAAGACTACGTTTCCCATTGATTTTGGCCGCACCCATACAATTTCATATTCCAGAGGGTTAAGTGCAATAATGTGAAGATACACAATACTTGACATACGTTATGTAAGGGATAATGGACGACACGGTGGTCTGTTAACAGAAATTAATGCACGGTTGAGGTTGTAATACGGCCCGACGCGCCGCGTAAGTGCATTAAATTCTGTTAACAGACCACCGTGGAGTCCATTATCTCGCTTATTCCACTGTTGCCACTTGCGGTGTGTTCATCTGTTATAATTTAATCGTTTTAATCGCTAGAACTGTCTTGTTTGTAGAACTACTTTTTCCTGACACATTTCATCAAATAACATAATGTTATTGGTTGTTCTAAATTACGTAGGGCAATGGGAAATTCAACCAAGCAGTGAAATAATAATAATTAACAAATGCACTTCCAATTAGAAAAATGAGGCACAGAGACCCAGGGAAGATGTGGCTGAAGTCAAAGACGAAGTGGTGCATGAAGACAATGAATGGGGTGAGTATGGTACCTTATCTTGATACACTGCAAACTGCAAAAACTGTTATCTAAGCAAGTGTTAATAATGTGATATTAAGATAAAATAAAATCAAACTGACTTAGACTTAATTTAATCCTTTGGTGCCTGTACCGAACTTTCCATTTTCAGTGCTGAATGACCACCTCACAAACAAAATACATATTTCTCTAAAATATTAGTGAAGTAATGTCTATCCGTAAATCATCAAAATCTCATTTAATTCACATATAAACGCATTTTTGACATATTTGTCTACAAGAGAGAGACATGAGACAGAGTGTATGAAACAATTAATTTTGTGGGTGATTTAACAAAACCTTATTTGAACAAATATATGTATCTGTTCAAAAGTTATACACTACAAAAACGGCTTATCTAATAAAATCTAACCTAGTGTTATTAATCTTAAATAAAGGTCAAAGTTAACATTGTTTTCAGTATAAAAAGACTTACCTAGCACTTTCACTTCAATCATACTTAATTTAAGAAGAGTTTAACTCCTTTTAAGATGTTTCATCCTGAAAACAAGCAAATGTGTCTGCCAGTGTGTTATTTTAAATTTGTCTTATCAAGACAAATTTACTTAAGTCAAAGTCTTCATAAGTTAAGTATAAATTTTCTTTCGAGAGAGTGCAAGGTAAGTCTCCTCATATTAAAAACAATCCCAAATAGATTTTGTTTTTTGCAGTGTGATAAATATAGTCATAAAAATGTGATTTAGAATGTTGTCAAAGCTCCCATTGAAACAAGTTCTTTTTTGCGGAAATACATACAATATGCACTAGTGTGTTAGGCCCTCATAACAACAAACACAATTGTTTGAATGCATTTAGTTTATATGCATTTATTTGTATAAGAATCATTCAAAAAGTTATATATTATTGATTTTGTATATTAATCATTCGTAAATAGGCTACATGTCAGTCAGTAGGCTAATATGTGTTGGTCTGTTTGTCTGTCTCATGAAGGTCTGTGCAGTGGAATAACATCATTATTGACCATAATGAGACAAAACGTATTTATGTAATCACTGCATTGCACTGAGTATGTATTATTAAATTGATTTATTGCAACCACGATGATCCTGGGTTGAAAGCAAAGCGAGTAAAATCGCCAAAGTAGCCTAGTGCCTCTCTTGCAATTTAGCAGTAAGTGTATTTATTATGTTCCTTTCTTTGTGCTGATTTCTGAAATTGTGTTCCTAAACATCTCTAGCATGTGAAATAAGACCTACTACAGTAGGCCAACAGTAGGCATATTACAGTAAGTTCTGACGTCGTATAGGGTGGGCAGTGGCATGATCTGCCCACCCGACCTTCTACTAACCGCGCTCTAGCTGCAGTTCCATTATCGGTCGACAGATTTACATAGACAAACAGCAGGCGCTGTTCAATTATTTCAGGGCAGTGACGTCACTGCCCTACCAGAAATTAAATGTAACGTTACAGTAGGCCTACAACAACTACGGATATGATCAACAAAATCTTTGCAATATTTTCGAAATTTCTTTGCAAATCATACAAAAATGTAACATGATTGTTTATTATTGTAATCAGTGGCAAAGTACTCAAACAACATTTTATTTAAAAAAAAAATATATTTTGTGGATCTACTTTTCTAGTGGATGAATCTTTATTAGGGCTCTGCCCCTCCTGCCCTAGTGAACGAGCCGTGTCTGAGTGTATATGAATATTTAAATGATTTTTGGACACTCTTCTCTCTGACAGGTATCGAGTTAGTGTCTGAGATCACTGAAGAGGAGCTGAAGGTGGCATCTGGACCTGCGCTTACCTTGCCAGATGGCATTACTTTAGCTTATACTATTCCAGTGGAGGTGAGTAATCAGCAGTAAACAGAGGTATCATTCCTGCAAACCAGTTGCTTTTCAGCAAAATTCGACTTATTCAAAATATGTCATTCATGTGAATATTGTAGATCTGAAGAGCTTTTTTGGTTGGGGGGCAATTTGTGAAACTATCGGCGATTTCATACAAGTGATCAAGGGAGAAAGTGACCAGACATAGACAGAGAATGACAGGCATGATTGGCCTCTCTTTGTGCTATTTTTGCAGACCTACCTAGTTGTTTGCGGGCTTTAGCTCTCTCACTTTCTGTGACGCAAAGCCTGCTTGCAGCAGCGATATGACTGAGGAAAAGAAGAAACTGTTGGCTAACAAACTAATGCCCCATGCTACACTAAAGTGTATCTCTGACTATAGACTCAAAATAAAACATCACATTGTTAGGCTACTTTTCTTCTGCCCTCGGTGGGTTTAAATTAAAAACTTGCTGCTTAACAAGTGTTACTTGCACATTCACATTCCCGCAGCGAAACAAAAAAAATCTGCACTGAGCCTAATAGTTTGCACCTCAGCCTAATAGTTTAATGTTGTCTTGGAAAGTTATTGTTTGTTCACATATTATTTCAGTTTCAGTTAGCATTATATTTTCCATGTGTCGCAGATGGTTAGACATTTTCAGGGTTAGCCTATATATCATAATTCTTGATTGTTAGCGTGCAAACAAGCGAGACCTAGGGCCCTATTTTGCACCCTGGCCCATGGCATAAAACTTGTTTTCTACCCGGCGCAAAGTTTATTTTGTTATTTTGCATGTGTATTTTTTTTAGGTCATTTTCACTACCGGTTTTTTTTTTCAGCAGAGTCTAGGCTATCCAGATTTGTCATCATTTAATGTATTAGTACTAGCATTTATTTTGATTTTTAAAGAATTAAAATATAAAAAGCCTATTATAAAAATGGTATATTTTGACATGTATCTCACCACAGCAAGCTCATAGCTCTACATGCATTTCATGTGTGTGTAGGGCAGACTGTCCTGAATCTGTTGGAGGGATACTCTGGGGCTGAGCAATTTACAGAAATATGTGGTGTGTGATTTACGGAAATAAATGCCATTTTTTATTTAGTGATGAAAAATGACCTTTCTGGGCTCCATATCTGTGACAGGAACTGATCTGACCCGAGTTTGTGTGTTAGCTTGTGTGTTCCTATGGTGAATGCACTCATAATGAGTCTCAACTTTTTACTGCATTGCCATGAACAAAGGAAAGGGACAAAGGTGTTTCTTTGTTGAACTAATTGGGATGCAATGTGAGCCTTGAATTGGATGCCATGCAGCAATTTGCTAGGATCTCAAAACCAGATTATGAACATGCTTTGCCGTTGAGAAACACACGATAGCGTTGGATTATAAACATGCTTTGCCACAAAAACAGACAAACACGTGGGGTAAGTCAAGCTATATGAAGTTATTATTTTGCTGTCTGTTTTATAACCCAGAAGGGTGTACTTGGTATCAAATGATAGCTATGTGTCTCCTCTTTCATCTGACATGCGTGGCATATCTATCCGAACACGGGTCCGCGAGTAATTCAAACGAGAGTAATGGGTGTGCAGCATTGGTTTGTGTATGTGCGTTACTATTTTGCAGTCACTTCATCTGTCTTTATAAGCCAGAAGGATCGATATACATGGTACCAATGGATAGCCCTGTGTCTCCTCTTTCATCTGATATGCTTGCCATATCTATGCGATCACGGATTCGCGAGTAATTCAAACGAGAGTAATGGGTGCGCAGGTGAACGCAGAGAAGTATAGACTGTAATATAATGATGCAATTTGATACTTGATCGTACAGACAAGTGTGTTGTCTCGTTGGAAAGCCCCACTTCTGCTCTGTCACGCAATAAAGGTTTCATCTCGCTGCAATGAACAGTTCCGGAACAATCTAACAGAGAAGAAAGGGTGTGTTTTTTGACGCACTTTGCGTCAATCGGGTTCTAAGGGTTAAACAATGCACCCAGGGGTGTGGCAATTAACAACCTAGGGAGTGGCCTAGCGCATTGTCTAAAAATCGCTATTGTACACCACCTAAAACGCATTACGCCACTGACCAAGAGAAACCTGGTCAGAAGTCTATGGCGAGTTTATATGTTATTTTAAGAGCGCATTGTGCACAACACCATCCATCTATCCTCCATGACCTCCCACTCCACAGTACACCCGAGGCAAATAAATGATAACGCCAGACTATCAATGTTATTGTCTGTGTTGATAGTTTTATTTCTATAATTATTCTATCCTTGCATTTCAATGACCGCATTACATTTTGAGGGACTAGTTTGAGGGACGGAATTATACTTCCTCCGGTTAGTAGTACTGCGCCGAAAAGTAAACAGAGAAGTGCACTCCAATGGGGATACCTAGTAGTATTGGTAATATCAGTCCGCCGCTGCGCTGCTTATATGCCTACTACCAACTTCAGGGAACAAAGTATAACTATTGCAACGCGATGCGAGGGTAGTGTTGTATTTCTAACACTATTCTATCAACACAGACATTTACATCGATTGTCTGGAATTTGCCTCAGGTGTACTTTGGAGTGGGTAAGACTGTTTTTAGTGGCAGGCTAACACATACTGATGACTTGCGCTAGCCTAGCACCTGCAAACTCTGCAATTAGAAGGACTGGATGAAACGTGTTGAAAACAGTCTCCACTGATAAATATCACACTTGCTTACTTGAAAATGAGGTCCTATGTCCAAAATCCTGAACCACCCCTTTAAGTGTCCCTAAAGAACTCGCGTATCTAACAGTAGTTCCGCATTACATTAACCCTTAGAACCCAATTGACGCAAAGTGCGTCAAAAAACACACCCTTTCTTCTCTGTTACATTGCTGCGGAACTGTCAGGTGTGGACCTGACTGAATTGCGTGACAGAGCAGAAGTGGGGCTTTCCAACGAGACTACGCACTTGTCTGTACGATCAAGTATGAAAATTTAAAAAATCGTGAAATGAAATCAAATTGCATCATATTTACAGTCTATACTTCTCTGTATTCACCTGCGCACCCATTACTCTCGTTTGAATTACTCGTAAACCTGTGATCGCATAGATATGGCAAGCATATCGGATGAAAGAGTAGACACAGGGCTATCCATTGGTACCAAGTATATCGATCCTTCTGGGTTATAAAAACAGACGAAGTGACTACAAAATAATAACGTCATGTACAAAAGAGGAGACACAGAGCTATCATTTGATACCAAGTATATCCTTCCGGGTTATAAAACAGACAAAGTGACAGGAAAATGATAACTTCATATAGCTTGTTTTTTGTGTGTTTTTGTGGCAAAGCATGTTCATAATCCACTGCTATCATGCGTTTATCTATGGCAAAGCATGTTCATAATCCGGTTTTGAGATCCTAGCAAATTCCTGCATGGCATCCAATTCAAGGCTCATTGCATCCCAATTTGTTCGACAAAGAAATACCTTTTTGTCTTTACTTTGTTCATGGCAATGCAGTAAAAAGTTGTTGTAGAGAATTATCATGAGTGCACACACAGGCTAACACGCAAACTCAGGTCAAGTCAGATCTGTTCGTGTCACAGATATGGAGCAGAAAGGTCATTTTTCATCACTAAATGAAAAAATGACAAAAAAAAGCCATTTATTTCTGTAAGGTGCACACCACATATGTCTTGCTCAGCACCAAAGTCTCCCTCCACCATGGTTCTTATATTGCCAAATTTAGGACAGTCTGGTCTACACATACATGAAAGTCATGTCCAGCTGGCAGCTTGCTGTGGTGAGATACATTTCAAAATGTAAGAATTGTATAATACACGTTTTGTCTTTGTATTTTTTAAAAATCAAAATCAAATCAATGCAAGTATTAATATATGAAATGGTGGCAGATCTGGGTAGCCTGGACTGTGCTGAAAAAAATGTAGCATGTGTAAATGGCACTTACAATGACCAGGATAAATGCTTATAACTAAAGGTAGTGAGAATGGCCAAAAATAGAGTAGGGCTCATAGGGCTAAATAAAAAATGTCATTTATTTCCGTAAGGCACACACCACATATTTTTCACATTTGCTCAGCCCCAGAGAATCCCTCCACCATGGCAATAATATTGCAAGATTCAGGACAGTCTGCCACACACATGAAAGGCAAGTCGAGCTGCCAGCTTGCAGTGCTGAGATACATGTCAAAATATAAGATTTTTTATAATACGCTTTTTGTATTTTATTTATCAAAATTAAATCGATGCAAGTATTAATACATGAATTGTGGCAGATCTGGGTATTAAGGTTAAGTGCTTTGTTGTATGTGAGGATAAGTATTTTGAAGTTGATTCTGTGTTTGACTGTGAGCCAGTGGGGGTTGTGGAGGACAGGGGTGATGTGGTCTTGGTGGCGGGTGGACGTGATAAGGCGGGCAGCTGAGTTCTGGACATATTGAAGTTTGTTGGTGATTTTGTTTGCTAGTCCGTAAAGTAGTAGTCCAGTCTGGAGGTGATGGATGAGTGTTTCAGCGTTTCAGCTGCAGTGGTGGACAGAGATGATGGGTGGAGGCGTGCAATGTTACAGAGGTGAAAGAAGGCGGTTTTGGGGACGTAGTTGACATGCGGTACAAAGGAGAGGGTGGAATCGAAGATGGTTCCAAGGTTGCGGATGCAGGTGGAGGGGGTGACGTTGGAGATATCCATGTTGAGGGAAAAGGTCTGGGCATGTCGGGTGAGGGGGTTTGGACCAATTATGAGATTTATTTTAAATTAATTCTAAAAGTAAAACGATCATTGTTTCATTTTGCACTCAATCGTTTGGCCATACTGTATATCGTAGGTCCTATATGGAATTTTTCCAAAAATCGCTATTTTGCGAACGTTAACAGCACATCATAATTGTTGTTTGCACGAAAGTCATGCATTTTACATACTTCCATGTTAGGTGCCTCGCGAATTGACAGCATAGGCTAGCATATCCGCATTTAACTCATGTCCAGCAGCAGCAGCAGCGAAATGTGCTACTAATTGCATCAGTAGGCCTAGTGCGATATTTCCCGCTCCCCTGCTCCAGGGAGAAGGTGATCGGCTGCCCCTCCTCATTACCTTCTCATCTTCTGTGTGCGAGACCTAATGAAAGGCTTTTTTTTTTTTTTTTTTTTTTTGTGAGCGCTCGTGCCACTCTCAGCGACTGCCCATTTGCCTAGGCTACTGCCCGTATAAAAAACCGCCTCTGGTTTAGGATGTTGCAAAATATCGAAGTTGTAGAACATTTACATAGGTTAAACTACGTATGTTTAGCTTAAACTGTGGCCTATGTTTATTTTGTCCCCTATGCTTGTTTCATTCATCCGGCTTATGAAGGAGTAATTAAACATTACAGTGGGCAGTGCTTCGAATTGGCCAGCTTCACTCGCGGTCCGCGCGTGGGATCACGCGACTTTAATTTGTATTTTTCCAGTGAGACGCTGCAACAACCCAAACAACCGGTAGATGGCTCAAGTGAGCAGGGTGTCTCGTAAAAAGAAATGGAGCCTGGAAAACCCTACACAGACTTCACTACAGACTTTAGCAGACTGGTTTAGAAATAATATAATAGCCAGAAATATGCCTGCCCTAATAAAGAAATATTTGGTTAACTGCGAAAGTGAATCCCGTTTGCAGCCGTGAGACGCAGGGACAAATTAAACATTCTGGTTTCTCCGGTACAACGATGATAGACAGACATCATTTGGACAAAATATAGAGTATGAACCTCCGTTGCTCAGCCAAATGCCTTCCTGTTACGTCCTGTTATCACGCGGAGTTAGGCCTACAGGCGATATAAGCGATTTTTGATGGTCACAAGTTTACTTCATTAGGGACTGTTAAGTTATTTATTTAAGGGGCTACGGAGGAGTTTGGGAGTATTAGTCCAAAAAGCGTGACCCTCCCTCGCCAGCAATACATTTTTTCTATGACCCTCCAAAGTGATTATGCAAAAATCACTGTCAACTTTTTCCGGGTTAATCGCCTACTGTATTTTAACGTTTTCACATATTTGGCCATAAGCCGTTTATCATAGGCTATCACGAAACCAAACTACAAAGGCGAACACTTTAACAGGGGAATTAATTGGGCATGAATCATGCTGAGCGCTATTTCGCTACCTTAGAATAATAAGGTTCTATCTGCGTTTTGAGTAGGTACAACGGGACGATTGAAACGGGGCCGAATGAAACATTCCGGTTTTCTCCGAAAGTGCAACGATGATAGACAGTCATCATTTGGACAAAACATGGAGCATATTAACCTCCGTTGCTCAGCCAAATGCCTTCCTGTTACGTCCTGGTATCACGGAGTTACGAGCGATAAACTATTTTTGATGGTCACAAGTTTACTTCATTAGCGGTTTATTTTTTGGATTATTAAAGAGTGTTTTTCATTTAAAGGTTTGACTGCTTATTCAGTAGAGCATTTAGTGCTCTCCCCAATCCCAGACGTTCACATTGCATGTTTGTTTGTAAAGGATGCAACCATGAGATAGGCTATCGCTTGACAATAAATTGTTAACAGAACCAAGACATATAGCCCAGCAGCAATCTAGGGACTGATCGTTATTTATTGAAGGGGCCACCGGAGGAATTTTGAGTGCTTCAGTTGGAAGTTGCATGACCCTCTCTTGCCTGCTAGAAATTGTTCAATGACCCTCCGACAGAATTGTTAAAAAAGACATGACCCTCCCCTGCCAATTGTCTTCCTCGCGCCACAGCCCACACTTTGTGATAACATTCTTAAATCAATATTTCCCGTGAGCTTGCATGCTACCAGTCCTTCCTTTTCAAATGTGTTGTGCCTGTTTGCACAATTTCACAAATAATCATATGTGATTAATAGTATGACAAATAATCCCTGTGCATGGGGACCCGGGAAACAATGCATGCCAACTTTTTCCGTGTTTATCAATGTATTTTAACTTTTCCGCTTGTCTTGCCGTTTTAATGTTTTCCATTAGAATATCCCATATTTTAATACTCTCATAACAGCCCTGCCATCGGGCCTGTCTCTGTGTTGCCCTGTTGCTACCTTGCCCTTCCAACTTAAACAGATGTCTTCAAATCATCGTTTTCCTTGCTTGAAGGCGAACTTAGAGTGATAAACCTATTTAAGTTTTACTTGGCGATTGTCTTGAGAGCACGATTCATTGGTGCTTGCATGTTCGGCCTTATGTCCCACGTCGCACCTGAGGCTACTCAGCTGCAAGAGAAATAATTTCCCCTCTTTGTATGTTCACTGCAAGTTGGCCTACCATAACTTACCAACTCTGCACTGTAGACTGGCTATTTATATTTTTCTGTGAAATAAGCAAATGTATTTGTTCAACTTTATGAAGCAGAATTACGATAGGGTACTTGGAACATAATACATTTGACAAAGGACAGATGAATGTTGCTAGTGACAAAATATTAACTTTTCAGTGTTTTACGATGTCTTTGTCATGGGGAAGTGTTTTCCCCATGCATTTATTCTAGGTTACTGTCAGTGACTGCCGGAGAGAAGCGGGTTCTGTGTTTCGTTCATGTCAGTGACTGACGAGAGAAGCGGGTCTGTGTTGTGTTGTGTTGCGTTATGTTAATTTATTTTCATTGGGCGTGCGTCCACAGCTCTTCAGTTCTGACAAAGCCAAAATTACTCCTTTTGAAACAATGAGTGCAGGAAGCTCATTGTATTTTGTATCATTTGTATGGTTATATTGTTTGGCGGGTGTCCCAAGCAGCTTTCAGCCATAAGGCTACTTTGAGAACATTTCAATTCACCCGACACTAATATTCAAAATGTTGAAAACTATTTCGGCATAGCCTATAAAGCAGTTTAATTTAATGGAATGTTAGTTGTAAACAAGCGAGCTACTTGGTGAGGCTTGGCCTCACAGATGCTTCGTGCCTTAGATGGCAGGAAAAATCTTCACGATAGGCCTATTAACTAACCACCCGATTCACGTTGGCTGGGGAAGGGGGCCATCAGACAATTGTGCCCAGTTAATCCGGCCCTTCCCAAAAAATCACACCTTCCCACCTCTGACAGCTTAAAAGAAGTCAAGAGGACTCCTTACTCACAGACCTATTCACAAACCTGCGGTTTTGAAATCCTATGCAGCTACAGGAGCTTCCAATCGCGAGGAAGCAATTTTGCATTGTATAACTAACATGCAATACGCGCCGCCAACAACAACCAAAACTAGGCTAATCATTGTCAACATGTAAATTAAATGTAACATTATTGTGAATCAAATTAAAATGTTCTCTCTTTTGCAAACGTAGGCATAGTAACAGAATAATTTAATAATGTTACAAGATACTACATCAATCCATTATGTTTCATTGGGCTACTAGGCTATTTGTTTTGCCTTGATTCATTTAGGCTAGGCCTTTTTATTCAGGGGCCATATTCACAAAGAATTTTAAGGCTAAAAGTAGCTCCTAACTGGCGAATTTAGGAGCAACTCCTAAAAATAATGGGCGTGTCACTCCTAACTTTAGGACTTTAGGATTGTTTCACAAAAAGTAATTCACAAAGCATTTTAGACCTAAAAGTAGCACCTAAGTCTGGGACAGCTTAAGTCGAGAGGACTCCTAACTCACTAAGACCTATTCATAAACAGCTTTTTTGTGGCATTTTACGTTGCGATGTTTTGAAATAGCCTATGTAACAGGAGCTTCAATCGTAGGGGAACAATTTTGCATTCATAAAAGGGATGCAATAACGCCACCAACAACAACACAAACTACTCATTGTTAACATGTAAATGAAATGTAACGTTTCATTGTGAATCAAATTAAAATGTTCTCCTCTTTGCAAACATAGCCTAGGGATATGGTGACAGATTAATTTAAGAATGTTGCAAAGGTAGGCTACTGCATCAATCCATATAGGCCTATGTTTCATTAGGCTACTAAGCTATTTGTTTTGCCTTACTCTTTATTCATTTAGGCTAGGCCTTTTTATTCAGTTATTAATCATCTTCCGTCCTTCGCACTACTTGTGTAGCGCACGCATTCTCCGACCTGTCACCTGTCAGTCATCATGGGAAGAGAGGTGTTTGGAATTCAGCGTTACAATCGTCAGCCAATCAAGGTGGTCACTTCAGTCAAGCTCGTGAATGAGTAATGGCGTCATCCATAGCCACGAAGACTCACTCCTAGTTTAGGAGTTGTCTGAAAGGCTTTGTGAATAACTTTTAAGAGAAAACTCCAATCTAAAATCTTTAAGTGCGATTTAGGAGTAGCCTACTCCTAGTAGTAAGATAAAAGCCTTTGTGAATAGCCTACGGCCCCAGTTATTCATCATCTTCTGTCCTTGTGTAGCGACGCATTCTGAGACCTGTCCCTCATCATCGTTAAGGGAGGTGTTTGGAATCATGCCAGCGTTACAGTCATCAGCCAATCAGCCAATCAAGGTGGTCAGCTTGCCCATTTACCCAAATTAATGGTCGAATATTACTGATGATCATTGTTATTTAAGAACATGCAGTGTCGAGGGTACCAAAACATCTTGCTCGTAAAAAAATCATAACGCACATTCTGGCGGGTCTGTTATTTACTGTAGGCTGCTAAACCATATGTCTTTATTTTGGGCAAGCCTGCATTCATTCATTCATTCATTCAACCTTTATTTATTCTCGGAGGGTCATTGAGGGAAGCCCTCATTTTCAATGAAGCTTGAAATTACAAAAGCGAAAGCAAAGCTCCACAAACAAGACAACATTCGAGGCCTTCTGTTGAAGAATTTTATATAAAGCCTGCTTGACAGTAATCCTCCTGCCCCTGATAGGCCTACCACAGCTGTGGATAGTGTGGAATGTTCAAGTAATAACACAATCCAATGTGTGTCTCAATTGTCCCCCGCTGACCACCTCACACATTTCTCTAGATTTTGCAACGAACTTACATGACACAATGCCATAAAATATGCCAGTTTTAGGACACAGAATAATGTTTGTAATGATACCAGGTAGGCCTACGTTTAACAGTAACAAGTGTAATGAGCTATTCATTGTCGAAGGTGCATGGTGAAGTGAAATTCTTACTTTGGAAAACAAACATTTGCCGATATCATCACCGATCATCAGAATATTGCAATAGATTCTGTGTTCTGGACTGCAGGTAACTTGTTAAGCCAGTGGTTATCAAACTTTTATTTCATTCCCCACTTTGATCAAGGGGCATGACTGATGATAGTGGAGATAACGTGTTATCCCGAGGCTTTTGCAAGTCAGCATCTTCGACAGTAGTCTATTAAAAATATAAGTTTTCGATGTCCCAAACGGAGAGCCATACTTTATTGTTTTTAACGATCTCTATGCTACTCACAAAAATGTAGGCATGGGGACATGAGGAAGTAGGTTATCCAACTGTCGTGTGTTAAATTATTGTGATTACGAGCCAGTGGTTTTCAAACATTATCATTGACTCGGACATCGAACTAAATGCAACAGGCTCATATCGTCCTCGCATTCGCAAAATGAGGACCAGTGTTTTGTCAAATTGCAAATAGCTATTCGTTTTAACTATTTTTTTTATGATAGTATGAAGTGCTTTTTGTATAGGCTACTATCTTAATATTGGAATATGGGGGAGGGAAGTAGCGTCTGCAGTCAGCCAAATATGAATGTAATTCTGCGGCATAAAGCAGATGTAATTGTTTATCGTTACAGAAAAATAAAAATGACATGTCAAGCAGTCAATGGACTACATTGCAGTCAAGAAGTAGGGCAAATTAATTTTTCTTAAACCAAAGCGTGGGTCATAGTTGTCTAAGCCTCTATTCGCGTAGCCTGTTAAAAACGTCGCCAGATAGTATTAAATCGGCAACAACATTGTTTTCTGCAGAAGCCTACCCAAGGGTACAGATTAATTCTGAACAGTTATTTCTCTACTGGCTCAATTATCACACCACTGTTTTGATTTGCGTAGAAGGCGTTAACCCCAACACTGACAATAGCGTAGACAGCACATTTCGATTTCGATTTTCGTGTAGTCAAGCCTTAAGCCATACCCAAGTAGCCTAAATCGAGGTAATGTTTAATTATGCATGATTTATTTTGTTATTGAATTCGTAGGCTGGGATTACTCTCGGCAACAATTATGTAAGGGACGGCAGGCAGAGCGATGTACAGTGGCAGAGCGACGCACAGTGGCTGAAAGTGGTACTAAAGCTTCACGCAGCTTCACGCCGCGTAATGCGCGAATGAAGTGGTCATTTGAAAGCGATGCCCACTGTATGTCGTCAACCTTTCCCAATTGGAATCACTTTTTCTCTAATAGGCTACTCTAATGTAGCAACACTAAGGATAAGAAAATAAACCACATCCAACATGAATTTGAACTTTGAATTGAAACCAAATATATGAACAATGTCAAACGTATTAGGCCTATAGCTCATCCTGAGCATCAACAGTTTCTTGATAGCCACAGTAATGTTAGGCTACTGTTGTCGGGAACCCTGAATTGGCTGATATTCCAAACACAGTTCTCTCACCTTCGGGATCCTTCTGAAATATGTATCCAGGACCCCCCTGTCCATGTGTGGCACAAAGCTATGGTGCTCTACATACTGCCATTTCCTCAGCCGATTTTGTGAGAGCATTGACACCACCAGTCCGCCCCAGCACAAGCCTGGCTCTTCCTACTAACTGACAGGCAGGTCTTGCTGCAGGCCTCCTGTTCCCTCAATCACCCTCTGTCCCTCTCTGTATTGCGCCTCGTACAGCTAGTTACGAGCATCAAATTTGCACACCAGGGGCCTCATGTACAAAGACTTGCGTGGATTTCATACTAAATATTGCGTACGCGCAAACCTGAAAAGTAGCGTACGCACAAAAAAATCCTGATGTATGAAACTGTGCGTACGCAGCATTCCACTCAGCTTTTCTTTGTACATCCCAGTGCGATGAAATTAAGCGCACATGCACGAGCATTACACTCCACCCTCTCTCCTCCCTTAATCACACTCATTTTAATATGCTCACTAGAAGGACATTCGAGAGCCAGACCTCTCGCGAAGACAAAATGGCCTATCCCGCAATATTAATAACAATGAAAACTCATCTGTGAATCCATTCATACTCAAACCTGTTGCAATTTGCAAAGTTTAATAATTGAAATCATCAAATGAATAAAAAGTTTATTTCCAGCGATTTGAGGTAGAAGTGCTTATCTGTGAAATGGCAAGAATCTTATGTCTTTATCATCTGTAATAATTAATAACAAAACAAAAACAGTAGTGGCAGAGCGTGGCAGTGGCTAGGCTGAGACCGTGGCAGAATTATTGGTCAGTCTGCAAGTAGGTGACAGGGTTCGTGATAACTGGGTTGAATGCATTTGGACCATGACAACATAACTGCATTTATTAAAAATCATTAAATAAATCGCGGTCCAAGTACCGCACGATCGTGCACCGAATGGAATGAACTCAGTTGATCCTCGCCACAACATTACGATTTCTGGATCATATCCCTATATTTGCACACAAGTGTGACAATAATGCAAATGCTTACTCAAGGAAAGTCAAAGTAGCCATGCAGTCAGTCAGGGAAATATCTTATATTCACACTTATTAGTCAGCCTTTCTATTCACATGCATGATCCTGTCCCATATGTATTTCTTTTAAAATGAAAACTATCGGAGATATGAAGGGAAAACACTCGGCAAATGTTAAGGCATGGGCAAATGCGTGAAGCCGACCCCATTTATCACAGGTTTTGTGGAAAGCTCTTCAGAATCTGAAATGTTTGATAACCAGTCATCAACAATCAGCGTAACCAAATATGAGGGGCTGTGTAGGCTATGTTTCACATTCCCTTTTAATTCTTATCCTCTAATAAGTCTACAGTTGTCATCATAGATAGGTTGTTGCATAACTTAGTAGAATTTGCGCATGTTGCATGTCCAAATTTAGAAACATAGGCCTATTTTCGAAGTGTTATCATTTTTAATAACCCACGTTTCACAATATAC
Source organism: Alosa alosa (assembly GCF_017589495.1). Classification (NCBI taxonomy): domain Eukaryota; kingdom Metazoa; phylum Chordata; class Actinopteri; order Clupeiformes; family Clupeidae; genus Alosa; species Alosa alosa. Next base: position 32,976,810 of record NC_063204.1, read on the forward strand.
TGTGCAAATAAAGGCCTAGACTCGCGATCATATAATGTTGTTGCGCTGCATTGCCTCTAAGTGTTGCCAACTGACGATACACATTAGAAATGTGCCAGACATGAAGTTTCGCGTGGAGGACGCATTCATTCTCAATGCGTTCAAGTCAGTCTTCCATTACATCCGGACGTGGCGTGAAAATGGGGTAATGCAGCATTTTTTGTCGCGTCACGCCAAGCTTTGTACATGAGGCCCCAGATCTTCAAAATCCCCTTTTGCCAAAACTACCTTCCGCCATTGTTGCTAATCCCGATGCAGTGAGGTGCCTTGCTCAAGGGCGCTTCAGCCGTGCCTACTGGTCGGGTTTCGAACCGGCAACCCTCCGGTTACAAGTCCGAAGCACTAACCAGTAGGCCACGGCTGCCCAACACACATACAGATATCTCTCGTCTCAGCGGAACATGAGGGAGGGAAGCACGGTCATTCGAAAATACTACCAGGTTTCTATAGCCTGGCGGGCCAACCTATATCATTGAAATGTATAGTCTGGAATCGAACCAGAATCAGAAATGTATAGTCTGGAATCGATTTACCTCGCTTAATTCAAGGGGCGGGCAGAGAATTGTCTTTCAAACTGCCTAGGCATGCAATAGGCCAGTGCTACGACCATATCCGTATCCGGTCGGCAAAACGGCAAATACATCCTTCTTCGAAAGGAATTACTTAAGTGCATTGTGTTGCTCAACTTTCAAAGAAAAGCACAAGTCCAACTCCTCCAAAGTTGGCGTAGCGCCCGATTCAAACAACCGCTCTTCGTTAGCCATAGCCACCTTCCTTGTTGTTCACCGACTGTCGTTATCCTGTTAAGCCCGCCTTAAGACTCTCTAACAAAATAGAGCGCTGTGATTGGATGAAGTCCACGGCGTCAGCCAATAGAAATCCCTATGGTTTGATACTAGACGTACAGGCTGAGCAAATTAATTTGCCACCGCTAGGGTGCGTCTAGATTTCTAGGCTAAGGTTTCTACTGATACAAAGCTTAATTCTAATCTGTGAAGTATCCCTTTAAGTGGTTGCGGTTAGCCATACTTTGTCTTTTCAATGCTCATCTATTCTTTTCCCACTCTAAAGAAATGTCAAAGAATCATTTATTATATAGTAGGTCATGGGAATTCAGTTTTTTTGTTAAAGAAAGTCAGGGAAAAGTCATGGAATTTTACATTTGACTTAAAGTACGAACACTGTTTTGGTTTTGGAGTCAGTACATTTGTCTCAGCAGACAAAATGAAGTTCTTAACATTCAAGCTACTGTTGCTATTGATTTCAGGGTGGAGATGCTGCCTCTTCAGCTGCAACAGTGGGTGATACAGATTGCAGTCTTGAGGAACTTATGGCTCAGATGAAGAAGATCTGAAAAAAAAGGAAGAGCATTTCACACCGACAGATAGAGAAGCCACACATCATAGCAGTGGAAATTCCTTACAAACTTAACTCTTCAATCTTTTGCAACTCCTTACATCTGACAGTAATCAGCATGGTATTAATATGGGTTCATTTTGTAATTGCAGTTTGCTATAAGTAGAACTGGCCCAAATTAATTGCAATCGCCAATCTTAAAAAAGATGAGACGAAGCGCACATTTGAGTCCCTTTCATTTTGCTTATATCTTACTTATGTAATTATGTAAGTGAAACTCTTTTAAAATTCAAAACATCTGTTAAACTCCTTTGTTAATTATTATCAAGCTAGTGTTATGAACACTTGTTTCCTAATGTAACTGACCAAGATGCCACTGAAATAGACTTAAGACCAATGAAAATACAGAGGATCTATCCTGTTATCAATCACCCTACATGGACACTTCTTGATGGAAGTGAATTCAGCAACCAAACCAAGAGTCAACATCAGGTTCTTTTTCTACCCACACTTTGCATTTGTAAATGTTCCTGTTGTTATATAATAAAATTTGTACAAATAAGATCTCAAAATATTAGTGATCTGTCTCTAGTCTCTCAAGATAGTGACACTAAGGTGGAGAGGGGGAAGGATCAATGATGGGTGGACTAGAAATTATCCCACTTGTTATAAGACTACTTTGTTGTGATTATTAAACAGACACTTTTATCCAAAAGGAGTTGCAACATATTGACGATGAAGTGCATCAATTATAGTAAAGCAACTATTAATTAATATATGGATTCATGAATAACTCACATTCAGGAGTCTAACAAAAACAGCAACAGGGTTGTTTTTCTCACTTTTTGGCAAGGAAATGGCAAGAAAGAGTTATGCATGAACTGCAACAAAAAGCCAATAAAAATTAGCTTCCCCATTTCTGGTACTGGAAGTGGGGCATTTATGTTCCTGTTTCATTACACCTACCAATACATGAACTTGACCCATGAACTTGACCCTTGAACTGTTCTAGTATACCTTGTATGTGCAATATGGATTAACACCAATAAAAAAGGCAATAAAATGTATTTTTCCATTTTTGCTATTTTTTCATAGGTTTGTGTCTAATTAAACAAAAATGTTCATTCCACACCTACAGTACCCTCCACAATTATTGGCGCCTCTGCTAAAGTTGACTAAACACACATATGTTGATTTAACATGTTTCAATGACGGACTGCTATCTGGGTACATTTTTAATCCATTTGACATTTAATAATAATGAAATTTGCAAGAAGATTTTAATCAATTGTTAAAATAATGAGGCAGTCCAGGCCTCATTTATAGAAATGTTGCATAGAAACCATCTTTTGGTAATCTCAGGTAATTTGTCAAATAATTGTACGTGTGATTCAGAGAAAATGAACATACACACAAAAAAATGAGCATACACTACTCTTCCAGATGTGCCTTTTACAAATCACAAATGATCATGATTTTGTGCGCAACTGAATGGTTTTAGGTCTCCGCCTTGTAAACACCCCTTCATCAATATCATTAGCATATTAATACTTTAACCATCAACCATATAAATGCAATTACCTAACTAAACTTTGTTAAATTTACCCGGTTAAAAAGAAACTAACTTGTTCAGTTTGTTGTACAACCTTCTTTGGCTCTATAACAGTGATAGCATGGACAGTTAGCTTGTTTACAGTTGATTCCATTGATGCGAAGCCTGCTTCCAGGCTCAACCGATGTCCTACTATGGTTGTTTCCATTCATAAACATTGATATGGAACAGTGATTAAACTTTTTTTTACCAGATCTACTTCATAGGTGTCCCGTTATTCAGAATTAATAGCCACCTCACCAGCCAATCAGAAAAGACTATTTCTTCTCTCCGGGTGATAAAGCGGGATAACGGCCTTCGAGGTATCCTGTTATACGGAATTAATGGACTTGGGCTACCAATGGCAATTCAAATAATCTATTATGGTTTTCCAGGTAGTGCTTAGCCTTGGTTGCTAGGTTACGGGGATGCTGGTGAGACACGCCGCTCCGTCTGGCATCATGTTTTTGTTCGTTTTTATGTAATGTTCGTAATTTTATGTAATGTCATGTTTATTTTTTTGTCTTGGTTTGTCTAGTTAAATGTTTTCCCTATTTATATACGTTATTTTTGATAGTTTTTGTGTTATTCTTAGTCCTTTTTACTGCTTCTAAGTCAGCTGATGTCGTTATGTTTGTCCATTGGGAGCTTGCTATGGCTAGCTAGCTTTTGCCCTAGCTGGGCATCGGACATCCTTCCATCCATCCGTGAGCGGTGCTGCACTTCGTTGTCTGGTTGAGAGGATCTCTCGGGACGGCTGGACCTGGGCTACTCTGCGAGGGATCTGCCGTGGCCGCCGAGCTGTCGCTGACCTGCGGGCTGCCATGCCAACTGGAGACTAACTGGGCCTCTGACATCCTTCCATCCATCCATGAACGGTGCACTGCACTGTCTGGTCGAGGGGATCTCGCGGGGCAGCTGGACCCAGGCTAGCTACTCTGCGAAAGATCTGCCGTGGCCGCCGAGCTGTTGCTGACCTGCGAGCTGCCATGCCAACTGCAGACTAACGTTGGCGGTGAAGAGCTGCAGTCTGACGGAGCAACAGGCGGTCGCTGTTGAGGGTCCCACCGAGTTGCGGATCTACACGATCGCCCAGTACTTTAGACCAAAGATTCTAGAGCGGAGCTTGGACTGTGCTTCCAGTGATCTGCAGACTGCAGTCTACAAGGCCTAGCTTCTAACGTTAACGTTATCTCCAGACTGCCAGTGAATTCACCGGGTTTGGTCAGTTGCTAAAGAACTTTGTTGGATCATCATTGCCCTTGGACATTTTCAGCTGGTTTGGAAATTTTAACATCACTTTTCCCCCTTTTTAAATATATTTTCTTTTTTTTACTTTTTATTTATTTATTTGTTTTGTTGTCTGTCTTGTATGTCTTGGTGTCACGGGTACGCTGGTGACTACGCCGCTCCGTCCTGCATTTTTTGTATTTGTTATTTTTTAAAGGTATTTGTCATGTCTTGATGTTATGGGCACGCTGGCGACTACGCCGCTCCATCCGGCATCTTTTGTCTTGTTGTTATGTGTCTTGTTTGTGCTTCGCTTCTGTAATCTCGGCTTCATTGAAAATGAGGGCTTCCCTCAATGACCCTCCGAGAATAAATAAAGGTTGAATGAATGAATGAATGAATGAATGAATCTTAGCCTATGTATTCATGCAATCGCCCTTTACTTACTTTCACTTCTGCTTGCAGTGTGATTTTTACCTGCACTATTTACCAAATTAGTAGGTCTGCCCGATCCGTTCTGCTCATGAGCAAGGCGTTAGCGAATGTGCAGATGATAATCCAATTCATCCATTTTAAACTCCTTTGTTAATTATTATCAATTATCAAATGGATGATAATCCAATTCATCCATTTTAACAGAAAAAGGAAGTGATTTAATGGTAAATGGGCCTATTTTGTTATCATAAATAGGCCTATTATGGTCATAGGCTATTCACGCCTAAGTTTTAACTGCCACGGGAGAGGGCCTAGGGAGAGTTGATGAGTTGTTCTTTAAGCTATTGTTACAAGGCGAACATTCACAGTCTTTTATTACAACGCAGTGTTGGCGAGAAAAACAACCTGTGAGAATAAGCTACTTGCTCTTGTTCTGTTTACTCTTGTACAAAGAACAACAATTTCCCCTTGGGGATCAATAAAGTATCTCTCTATCTATCTATCTAACACACAAACATTACAATTGTTGCAGGTTGGATTGTTAATCAGCACTTCATTGAGGAAGTCGATATGAACAGCATAACTCAATGCAAAGACATTCCTGTGTGACTTCTTCCTGATATAACAACCTTATTGTTGCTCTTTGTCTGATATATCACCCTCACTCTGAAGGCTGACCCAGCTATACTCCTATTGACCTTATACCGCCCTCTCAAATTATGGACTGGCTTCCTCAACCAGTTTTGTGAAGTTATGTCGCTCATCATCACTAGCTATGATTGGATTTTAATATCCATGTCAATAAATTGACTGATGCTAAAGCCAGCAAGTTCCTTAATGTTTTGGACAGTTTAGAGTTAAAGCAGCATGTTACGTGATCCACCCACAACCTTGGCAACACCCTCGATCTAGTAATTTCTAAAGGGATAGAAGTCAATGACATATCGGTAAACAATATAAATATGTTATGGTTATGGGATTTGGCAGACGCTTTTGTCCAAAGCGACACACAAATATAAAACAATATAATATTTAAATTAAACAGGGAACAGATTAAACTGTTGGTCAGACTATACTAAGGAGAATAGCAATAATAAACAACAATGTCAATTCAATCAATAGCCTAATGAAATAAACAATGAAAAAGAGGGAAATAATAAACAATAAAGCAATAATAAACAATATTGTAAATTCAATCAATAATATAAAAACAATAACATGGTAAGACTACATTAAGGAGAATATCAATAATAAACAATAATGTCAAATTAATCAACAGCCTAATGAAAATAAAACAATATTATACAAACCATATCATACAAATTATATTACACATAAGAAGCGCTTAAAGAACTAATTGCATGTTGAACAGATATGCCTTTAGACCCCTCTTAAACGACCCAAAACTATCACAGGAATGGAGAGCACTCGGCAACTCATTCCACCAACATAGAACCACTGAGGAAAAGAGTCTTGAATTAGACCTAGCATTTATGACTGGTCGACACAACAGACGCTCATCAGAAGACCGCAGTGGGCGGTTGGGGATGTCCGTCTTGATTATTGAATTAAAATAACTATAGGGAGCCAACGCAGAGTAACTAGGAGAGGAGTTACATGAAGAGTTCAGATGCAAAACCCTCTAAATCCGTCTGACCACTTTTCTTTTAAATGAGCATTTAAATTCAGTCTCCTATAGGTTTTTGCCTATAAATCGATATTTCAGACCAGGAAAGGAGTGGTATTTAGTGGGTTTAGAAGTTAAATTATTTGATTAGCGTATACTATGTGTGGAGAGCATCCCCTCACCATCTTTATCTCATTTTTGACATAGGTGGCATTTAGAGGGTTTTGCATCTGAACTCTTCATGTATCCTCTTTGCAGATGCGGCTCGTTCACTTGGGCAGGAGGGGCAGAGCCCTACTAAAGATTCATCCACTAGAAAAGTAGATCCACAAAATAATTTATTAAATAAACTGTTGTTTGTTTATTATTGTAATCAGTGGCAAAGTACTCAATCATGTTACATTTTTGTATGATTTTCAAAAAAATTTCGCAAAGATCGTAAAGATCTCGTTGATCATATCCGTAGTTGTTGTAGGCCTACTGTAACGTTACATTTCATTTCTGGTAGGGCAGTGACGTCACTGCCCTGAAGAAATTGAACAGCACCTGCTGTTTGTCTATCTGTCGACCGATAATGGTGCCATAGTGGCCATTGTGGCTGCAAAATTTGTAGCAGCCTGCCATAACCTGAGGGACAGCCAGTGAGGCCACAGCCATACACAATAATAGGATTGTTATTATTATTAGAATTGTCTCTTAACTTTTATGTCTTACTTAATTTACAGTTCTGTTAAACATTATTTTATTTATATTTTTGTGTACATGTAATTGAGCTTTGGCAATAATGTTATTGAAACGTTCATGCCAATAAAGCTTTCTTGAATTGAATTGAATAATGGAACTGCAGCTAGAGCGCGGTTAGTAGAAGGTCGGGTGGGCAGATCATGCCACTGCCCACCCTATACGACGTCAGAACTTACTGCCTACTGTAGGTAGTAGCCTATGCCTACTGTATTAGTCCAAGCGAAGTTTGTGAGGTCAGGCAGACAGTTGAAAAATGGCGAGTGAACAGCGTGTGTGCAATAGTGTGGAGTTTCTCTTAAAGAACTTATTCGAAAGACTTGAGTTTGTAGTTAACTTAGCCATCAGACCTAGGACCTGATCAGCCCAACATTAACATCGTATACCAACAAACAAAGGACAAGAGTCGGTCATTTAATCGGACATTTTCACATTTGTGGTAGGCCATATGTCTGATAAGAAGCTCTGGTTGTCCTGAACGCAATAAAATGTTCTGTTTTCCATGCCTGCTTTTCCGATCTCCTGGGGGACAAGGGGATGTTTGGAGTAGGCTAGTGTAGGTGTGTGTGACATGAAACATTTTTCAGAGAAGGCAAAAAACATGAGGCTAGCATCTGAGTTGTGCAAATTAGCCATGCTGGGGAAAGCTACTATTGCAGCACAACGATGAGGGCTACACTGTAAGTGCGAAATCGTGTACGAGTTTGTTCACCTGAGAGTGACACAGATAAAGTAATGCTGATTGCACAGACATTTGATGGGGCTAGTGTCATGAGAGGAGCATCTGGTGGAGTGCGTAAGAAAGTGCAAGACGTGTAGCCTACCCTAATTGCTATGCACATGTGGCAAGTGGTAGGTTAGCTCTCTAATAGAAATGTCGACTACGCCATCTGAGGCCCTGCCCCTCAGAATCTTCAATCAATTGTACTGTAACTGGGTACATGAAGCCCAACCAGGCAACACAGGTTCGTGGTCACAGAAACCCAGAGGCGTGTTTCCAAAAATAAACTGTCTTTATTAACAAATCTTAATTTAAAAAAAAAAAAAAAAAGGACCTTGGTCACAAAGGCACTGACACAAGTGGCCTACAAGGCCTGGACACACCTGTATACACACACAGTCACACACATACACCAGGATGTGCTCAGACTACTGGCTGAGGGATGAGAGGAGCCAGGAACAGGGCTGGAGAGTTTATCCGAGGGAGGGTCTACAGACACACCACACGTGAACATGTCAATATCGAATTCTCACACACACACATACACACACACACACACACACACACAGCACAGTATATGCAATCAGCTGTGGTGAACATCATGGTTTATACAAGGACTACTGGACGAGAGCATCCGTCGGTATACTGTTCTTCTCCCGTGTGAAAGTTAAATGTATACAAACATAGGCCTACAATAAATAAAACATGTAAAATCGACCATCACAACTTAGGTGAAAACAAAACAAAAAACAAAACAGCAGCGTTCGGAACTTGAACCAAGATGCCTTGATGTTGCCGCTCCTTGTGAAATGAATGAACTATGGGAAAAAAAGTGAAAAAAAATTGGTCTGATTTTTTTCGTACTTTTTAGATTTTCTTAGTTTTCACATAAGGTCCGGGGTCAGGAAAAAAGACAGATTTTGACAAATTTCAAAATATGTCAGATATTGTCCAAATTATTTTTTAATTCACGTCTAGACATGTGAAATGCATGAACTATTGCAAAAAGCGTGAAAAAAATTGGTCTGATTTTTCAGTACTTTTCAGATTTTCTTAGTTTTCACATAAGGTCAGGAAAAAAGACAGATTTTGACAAATTTCAAAATATGTCAGATATTGTCCAAATTATTTTTTAATTCACGTCTAGACATTTGAAATGCATGATCTATGGCAAAAAAAGTGAAAAAAAAATTGGTCTGATTTTTTTTTAAATTACTTTTCAGATTTTCTTAGTTTTTTTTTCAGGTCAGGATGAGAGACAGATTTTTAACAAATTTAAAAATCTGTTAGATATTGTCCAAATTATTTTCTATTTCACGTCTAGACATGTGAAATGCATGAACTATGGGAAAAAAGTGAAAAAAAAATTGGTCTGATTTTTTTTTCATACTTTTCAGATTTTCTTAGTTTTCACATAAGGTCCGGGGTCAGGAAAAAAAGACAGATTTTTGACAAATTTCAAAATATGTCAGATATTTTCCAAATTATTTTTAATTCACGTCTAGACATGTGAAATGCATGAACTATTGCAAAAAGCGTGAAAAAAAAAATTGGTCTGATTTTTTTCGTACTTTTCAGATTTTCTTAGTTTTCACATAAGGTCCGAGTCAGGAAAAAAAGACAGATTTTTGACAAATTTCAAAATATGTCAGATATTGTTCAAATTATTTTTTTAATTCACGCCTAGACATGTGAAATGCATGAACTATGGAAAAAAGTGAAAAAAATTGGTCTGATTTTTTAATTACTTTTCAGATTTTCTTAGTTTTCAGCGGTCAGGATGAGAGACAGATTTTTTAACAAATTTCAAAATCTGTCAGATATTGTCCAAATTATTTTTTATTTCACGTCTAGACATGTGAAATGCATGAACTATGGGAAAAAAAGTGAAAAAAAATTGGTCTGATTTTTTCGTACTTTTCAGATTTTCTTAGTTTTCGCGGTCAGGATGAGAGACAGATTTTTTAACAAATTTAAAAATCTGTTAGATATTGTCCAAATTATTTTTTATTTCACGTCTAGACATGTGAAATGCATGAACTATGGGAAAAAAAAAGTGAAAAAAAATTGGTCTGATTTTTTTCATACTTTTCAGATTTTCTTAGTTTTCACATAAGGTCAGGGGTCAGGAAAAAAGACAGATTTTTGACAAATTTCAAAATATGTCAGATATTGTCCAAATTATCTTTCATTTCACGTCTAGACATGTGAAATGCATGAACAATGGCAAAAAAACGTGAAAAAAATTGGTGTGATTTTTCCGTACTTTTCAGATTTTCTTAGTTTTCACATAAGGTCCGGAGTCAGGAAAAAAGACAGATTTTTGACAAATTTCAAAATCTGTTAGATATTGTCCAAATTATTTTTTATTTCACGTCTAGACATGTTAAATGCATGAACTATGGGAAAAAAAGTGAAAAAAAATTGGTCTGATTTTTTTCGTACTTTTCAGATTTTCTTAGTTTTCGCGGTCAGGATGAGAGACAGATTTTTTAACAAATTTAAAAATCTGTTAGATATTGTCCAAATTATTTTTATTTCACGTCTAGACATGTGAAATGCATGAACTATGGGAAAAAGTGAAAAAAAATTGGTCTGATTTTTTTCATACTTTTCAGATTTTCTTAGTTTTCACATAAGGTCAGGGGTCAGGAAAAAAGACAGATTTTTGACAAATTTCAAAATATGTCAGATATTGTCCAAATTATTTTTTAATTCACGTCTAGACATGTGAAATGCATGAACTATGGCAAAAAAAGTGAAAAAAAATTGGTCTGATTTTTTTCGTACTTTTCAGATTTTCTTAGTTTTCACATAAGGTCGGGGTCAGGAAAAAAGACAGATTTTTGACAAATTTCAAAATATGTCAGATATTGTCCAAATTATTTTTATTTCACGTCTAGACATGTTAAATGCATGAACTATGGGGAAAAAGTGAAAAAAAATTGGTCTGATTTTTTCAGTACTTTTCAGATTTTTTAGTTTTTTTTGGTCAGGATGAGAGATGATTTTTTTTTAACAAATTTAAAAATCTGTTAGATATTGTCCAAATTATTTTTTTATTTCACGTCTAGACATTTGAAATGCATGATCTATGGCAAAAAAGTGAAAAAAAATTGTCTGATTTTTTCGGACTTTTCAGATTTTCTTAGTTTTCACATAAGGTCCGGGGTCAGGAAAAATACAGATTTTGACAAATTTCAAAATATGTCAGAGATTGTCCAAATTATTTTTTTAATTCACGTCCTAGACATTTGAAATGCATGATCTATGGCAAAAAAGTGAAAAAAAAATTGTCTGATTTTTTTTTACTTTTCAGATTTTTCTTAGTTTTCGCGGTCAGGATGAGAGACAGATTTTTTAACAAATTTAAAAATCTGTTAGATATTGTCCAAATTATTTTTTATTTCACGTCTAGAATTGTGAAATCCATGAACTATGGGAAAAAAAGTGAAAAAAAAATTGGTCTGATTTTTTCATACTTTTCAGATTTTCTTAGTTTTCACATAAGGTCGGGGTCAAAAAGACAGATTTTTGACAAATTTCAAAATATGTCAGATATTGTCCAAATTATTTTTAATTCACGTCTAGACATGTGAAATGCATGAACTATGGCAAAAAAGTGAAAAAAAATTGGTGTGATTTTTTGTACTTTTCAGATTTTCTTAGTTTTTCACATAAGGTCGGGGTCAGGAAAAAAGACAGATTTTTGACAAATTTCAAAATATGTCAGATATTGTCCAAATTATTTTTTATTTCCGTCTAGACATGTTAAATGCATGAACTATGGGGAAAAAGTGAAAAAAATTGGTCTGATTTTTTTAGTACTTTTCAGATTTTTTTCTTAGTTTTTGCGGTCAGGATGAGAGACAGATTTTTTAACAAATTTAAAAAATCTGTTAGATATTGTCCAAATTATTTTTTTTATTTCACGTCTAGACATTTGAAATGCATGATCTATGGCAAAAAAAAGT